>NC_041387.1:664967614-665004536 GCF_002162155.2 Triticum dicoccoides | reverse complement strand
GGAAGGCTAAGCCTTTTGCTTGGTGTTTTGTTCCGCTCTTTCCGCCTTAAGTACCGGCAGTCCAGTGTTATGTTCCTTGATTTTGCGTTCCTGACGCGGTAGGGTTTTATGGGGACCCCTTGACAGTTCGTTTAGGATAAACATTTCCAGCAAGACCCAACTTTGGTTTTACCATTTGCCTCACCTAATTAGCATAGGGAGTAATTAACCCGAGGATCTTTTAATCAACAACCCAGGGCCAGTACTCCTCATGAGTGTTGGTCCGAATCGGGGAGACTGCGGGACCTCCACGGGGCAACTCGAGGTTTTGGTACCTGTAGCCTGTCCCATCCGGACGTGGCCTGAGACGAGATACGCGCGGCTACTATCAGGGTGTCGGCACGCCGGGAGGTCTTTGCTGGTTTTGTTTCGCCTTTGCAGAAATGTCTTGTGCAACTAGAACCCGAGTCTGATCGGATTCTTTACTATGGAGGATTGTCTCCGCATGCCGTGAGAGCTTGTCGTGGGCTAAGTTGGAACACCCCTGTAGGGTATTATCTTTCGAAAGCCGTGCCCGCGGTTATGGGCAGATTGGATTTGTTTAATACCGGTGGTAGATAATCGGAAGTTAACTTAATTAAAATGCACCAACCGTGTGCGTACCGTGATCGTCTCTTTTTTGGAGGAAACCGGGAAGAGAGCACGGTGGGGTTATATCTGACCGTAAGATAGCTAGGATCACTTAGTGATCATTAGTCTCGACCGTTGGCGTAGGTCTTCTCACCTTAACTCTGACTTGCGTATGTTAGCCACCATATAATGCTTAGTCGGTTGCAGCAGCTCCACTTAAACAGCCTGATCCTACCTACTTAAACTTGCTTAGTCTTGTTACCCCGGGTATCGGGATTGCTGAGTCCTCGTGGCTCACAGTTACTACAACACCTCAGATGCAGGTACGACCGAGTTCGATAACGCTGATGCTCAGGAGCTGAAGTGGGAGTACAACGAGGACCGCGGGCGTTTCTATGTTACTTATCCGGACGATCAGTAGATTGGGTTCCTAGTCGGGTGATCCGGGGCTTGTAGCAGGGTGGTGTTTTATCTTTTTAGATCCAGAGTCGGATATTATGAGATTGTAATAATATTATATTGATATATTATATTCTGGGGCATGTGTTGCCTGGCTTATTACTCATGTATCCCTTTCATATGTGGTATGTGTGTATGATTTTCCACCTTGCTACGTGTCGAGGATAACTTTATACCCCGGGCTTGAATTCATCACAAGTCCCCGGTATAACTTTATCCTGGGCATTACAAGTTGGTAATCAGAGCCATACCGACTCTAGGATCCCCTCTGATTGATCGAACCGCTGACGAGTGTCTAGTAAAAATGTTTTGAGTCCTTAGTTATAAATATAACGGAGAGTTTTAGGATTCTTTTTTCTCCTTATCCCCTTCATCGCTCTGCGAGGACTCCTGACGATAAGATTTTCTCCTCTTCTCCATTGATTTTCACTCAAATTTTTTTAGGATCACGCGGGTATTTTTGATCTGTTATAATATTCATGTGATGGGATCTCTGTCTCGGTGCCTCCTGTCTGTTAGGGGTTGTGGAAGTGTCCCGGGGAGTAGAGCTCCGAGGAGATTCATGTCACATGTTATATCATCTCAGTTCTCGAATACCTGAGGACGGCCGACATCGAAAAGCTCTTTATCCCGCCGGTGGTATGATAACCCCGACGTCACCCAGCACTGGGGAGATAGTTCGGGAGTAGTGCCACGGCCTGGATAGCGGATGTTCTTTTCGCAGGTCCGAGGTACACAATTTCTGAAAACTTGGTTATGTTTTGATGGGAGCGTTGCATTGGAGCGTAGAATTCTGCTAGGAGTTGTGTGATTATTTGCTCCATGTACCGTTGTGCCAGATTGCATAACTGAGAATTCGGGAATTCATAGGTGGGAATTCTCGTAGCTCTGTAGGAATTCTTTCCGACAAATGTGTGATAGTAGATTGGGGTTCGACGTCTAGTGATCCGCCCCTTCACGGTCCTTCTTACTGTGGTCTCGTTGTGTCTTAAAGAGCCCTTGTAGCTTGCTACGGCTCGCAGACGCTTCGTATGTCATGTGCACTGCCTTGTACTTGACGTCTGCAGTACCATCGTGCCCGTGGAGGCCCCATCACGAAAATTTTGAACGAAATCTCTATCATGTGTTTGTTTCTATTTGTTACCTTGTGAATAAATTCTTCTATATTCTTGCAAGTGGCTTCTCGTTCTACTGGTTACATCATTTCTATTAAGGATTACATTCGTTCAATTCTTGTTCGGATGTTATTTGTGAAGACTTCGTTGCAATATCTATCCTTGTTGATTCAGCTTATCCTTTTGATTTTTCCTTCAATGAAGATTTTAACGTGTGTCATCTCTTCAGGATGGCTCCCGTTACCCGCAACTCTGCTGCAGGGGGTGATGAGGAGGAACGCCCACCCTCCCCACCTCCTCCTTCTAAAGCTTGGAAGTCTTTAATGGCGGCCACTAATGCCAATGCACAGATGATGGTGCAGATGATGCAAATGTTCCAAGCTCAACAAGCATCTTTGGCAGCTAATCAAGGGAAGTCAAGTCAGAACAACCAAGCGCGGGGCAATTTCAACAATCAGCCGATGTTCGCTACTCTGAATCAATTCCTCGCAAATCAACCCAAGACATTCAGCGCTTGTGTGGAGCCCATGGATGCCGATGATTGGCTCATGGACATCAAGAAACATTTCGAGTGCAGCAACGTCCGTACTGAGGATTACGTGAAGTATGCCTCGTTTCAGCTCAAGGAGCAAGCCGCAGATTGGTGGAGGCAGTACAAAGATTCGAGAGGTGATCGTGCAGTGTCGTGGACTGATTTCTGTAACGATTTCCGAGCTCACCATATACCAGCCAGTGTTACTGAGAATATGAGGGAGCAATTTCGTAATCTGAAGCAAGGTTCCATGACTGTCTACAAATACAATCTCAAGTTCCAGAATCTAGCTCGCTATGCCAGGCAGGATGTGCCGGATGAGAAGAGCATGATATATTACTTCCGAGGTGGTCTCCGTGAGGAACTCCAGCTGGCTCTTGTTCTCACCGAACCAACCAAGTTCGACCAGTTCTATAACATGGCACTCAAGCAAGAAGCTGCACATCTCAAGTGCGATGCCTCCAAGAAGAGAATCAGGGATGCAGTGAACTCAACTTCTCCTGCTCAGTCAACACCCAAGCAGCAGAAATATTGGCTCCCTCCTCCACCGCCGTTCCAGAACAAGTCTTTCCACAACAAGAACTCAAATGGGCGTGGTTCTTCTCACACTCCCAACTCAAGCTTCCAGAACAAGTCTCAGAATCAGGCTCCAAGGACAGGCGGTCCTCCTTTCACTCCTTCTCGTCCGTTGTCAGAGGTGACTTGTCACAAGTGTGGTCAGAAAGGACACTATGCTAACAAGTGTCAGAACCAGAAGCGCCTTCCTCCTCCGCCTCCGATGATCAAGCCTCAGAGTACAACTATTGTTAAGCACAACCCCAAGTCTTCTCGTGTCAACCTGATGAATGCTACTCAGGCTGAGGATTCTTCAGATGTCATACTTGGTAACCTCTTGGTTAACTTTATTCCTGCAAAAGTATTGTTTGACTCTGGTGCATCATGTTGTTTCATGTCTACTCCATTTGCCGTTAAGCATAATGTGCCTACTTCTCATTTGCCAAAAACCTTGCACGTTGTTTCTCTGGGCAAGCAAATGACTTCAAGTTTAGTGGCTCCAAATGTTAATCTCTACATGGGTGATTATTCCTTCTTGGCAGACCCTATTATTCTTGGCAATTCAGATATTGATCTCATATTGGGCATGGACTGGCTTTCTAAGCACCAAGCTATTCTTGATTGTGCGGCAAAAGAAGTCAAAGTCACTCATCCGTCTGAGGAAATGATTATTTTCGCGGCCCGTGATGATACTTGTCGGCTATTCTCTCTAAATGAAAAGGGCAAAATTGATGCCATTTCCAACATTCCGGTGGTCTGTGAATATCCGGATGTTTTCCCTGAAGAGCTTCCAGGCATGCCTCCGCACAGAGCAGTGGAGTTCGTCATTGAACTTGAATCTGGCACTGTTCCAATTTGCAAACGTCCATACAAGCTTGGGCCAGCAGAGCTGAAGGAATTGAAGAATCAGCTAGATGAACAAGAGCGTTTGGGTCTCATCAGACCAAGCACTTCTCCTTGGGGCTGCGGTGTTCTTTTTGTCAAGAAGAAAGATGGTACGTATCACTTATGCGTTGATTACCGGCCAGTCAACAAGAAGACAATAAAGAACAAGTATCCTCTTCCAAACATCAATGAACTCTTCGAGCAACTCAAAGGCGCAAAAGTGTTCTCTAAGCTCGATCTTCGAATGGGCTATCATCAAATTCGCATTCGCGAGCAAGACATACCCAAGACTGCCTTCAGAACCAGCTTCGGTTCATATGAATATACAGTGATGTCTTTTGGTCTCGCCAATGCTCCTCCTACCTTCTCAAGGATGATGAATTTTGTCTTCAATCCTTACACCGGTGAATTTGTTCTTGTCTACTTGGATGATATCTTGGTTTTCTCGAAGACTAAAGAAGATCATGCCATTCATCTCCGATTGGTGCTCGATAAGCTCAGAGAGCATCAATTCTATGTGAAGTTCTCCAAATGTGGATTCTGGCTCGATGAAGTCCTTTACTTGGGCCACATTATCTCTACCGAGGGCATTGCTGTCAATCCCGAGAAAGTTGAAGCTATTGTCAACTGGCAGCCTCCTCAGAACATCAAGCAGCTCAGAAGCTTCCTTGGTTTGGCCAGTTATTGCAGAAGGTTCGCGAGAACTTCTCCAAGATTGCCAAGCCCTTGTCCAACCTCCTTCAGAAGCAATCCAAGTACATTTGGTCTCCAGAGTGTGATGTTGCTTTCAACACCCTCAAAGAGAAGCTGATTTCTGCTCCGGTCTTAACTCCTCCAGACGAATCCAAGCCTTATGAAGTGTTTTGCGACGCATCTCTTCAAGGCCTTGGTGGTGTTCTTATGCAAGACAAGAAAGTGGTGGCTTACACATATCGGTAGTTGAAGCCAAACGAGAGGAACTACCCCACTCACGATCTTGAGTTGGCGGCAGTTGTCCACGCACTTATTACTTGGAGACACCTTTTGTTGGGAAGACAGGTTGATATCTTCACCGACCCCAAGAGTCTCAAGTACATCTTCACCCAACCTCACCTCAACCTCCGGCAGACTCGTTGGGTCGAAATGATCCAAGAGTACAATCCAAGCATCGAATATACTCCAGGCAAGGCTAATGTCATTGCAGATGCACTAAGAAGGAAGGCTTACTGCAACAGCCTCATTGTCAAGCCATTCCAACCAGATCTCTGTGAAGCCTTTCGCAAGCTTAACCTCCAAGTGGTTCCTCGGGGATTTCTCGCTAACCTCCAAGTCGCTCCTACTCTTGAAGATCAGATCCGTGAAGCTCAGCTTCTTGATGCTATGGTAAAGAAGGTCAAGCACGGTATTGCCAAGGGATTGCCAAAGTTCAAGTGCTATCGTATTGACGACAAGGACACTTTGTTCTTCAAGGACCGTCTTGTGGTCCCGAAGGGTGATCTGAGGAAAGTCATACTGAATGAAGCACATAACTCACTTCTGTCTATTCATCCTGGCAGCTCCAAAATGTACCAAGACCTCAAGCAAACTTTCTGGTGGACACGAATGAAGCGTGAGATTGCTCAGTTCGTAAATGAATGTGATGTCTGCAAAAGAGTGAAGGCAGAGCATCAACGTCCAGCTGGACTTCTCCAGCCTCTCCCTATTCCCGAGTGGAAGTTCGATCACATCGAGATGGACTTTGTCACAGGTTTTCCAAAGTCCAAGCGTGGCAATGACGCTATCTTTGTGGTTATTGATAAGATCACTAAAGTGGCTCATTTCCTACCGGTCAAGGAAACAATTTTAGCATCTCAGTTGGCAGAACTATATACCTCAAGGATTGTCTCATTGCACGGCATTCCGCAATTGATTTCGTCAGATCGTGGAAGCATCTTCACTTCCAAGTTCTGGGATTCCTTCCAAACAGCAATGGGCACCAACATTCGCTTCAGCACGGCCTATCATCCTCAAACAAGTGGCCAAGTCGAGATAGTCAATCAAATTCTTGAAGACATGTTGAGGGCTTGTGTCATTTCTTTCGGCATGAAGTGGGAAGATTGTCTCCCTTATGCTGAGTTCTCTTACAACAACAGCTATCAAGCGAGTTCAGGCAAGGCCCCTTTTGAAATCCTGTATGGCAGAAAGTGTCGTACTCCGCTCAACTGGTCAGAAACGGGTGAACGCCAACTTCTTGGCAATGACTTGATCACAGAAGCAGAAGAGATGTGCAAAGTCATCCGTGATAATCTCAAAGCAGCGCAATCGCGTCAGAAGAGCTATTATGATCGGAATCACCGCGATTTGGCATTCAACATTGGAGACCATGTCTATCTCCGAGTCTCACCAATGAGAGGTACTCAACGCTTCGGTATCAAAGGCAAGCTTGCCCCAAGATACGTGGGTCCTTTCAAGATTCTCGCCAAAAGAGGAGATTTGGCATATCAACTCGAGCTTCCTTCCAACTTTGCAAATGTGCACGATGTGTTCCATGTGTCACACCTTCGCAAGTGCTTCCAAGTGCCCGAGCACACTATCGATTTCGAGGAAATCCAACTCCAAGATGATCTTTCCTACCGTGAGCATCCCGTTGCTATTCTTGAAGAAACAGTGCGCAAGACTAGCAACAAGTCTACCAAATTCCTGAAAGTCAAGTGGTCACACCATTCCGATCGAGAAGCAACTTGGGAACGCGAGGAGCACCTCCGTTCTGAATACCCGGAGTTCTTCCAGTCCTGATCTCGGGACGAGATCCTCTTGTAGTAGTGGAGAGTTTGTAACACCCCAAATGAAACACCTTCCATTAATGGCATGTTCCCAACAATGTCATATAATAAATTCCATATTGGGTCCCATCTTCACCTCTTCCTCTTGTGTTGTTTTGTGATTGTTTGAGTTTTGGTTTTGTTTGTTTGTAATGTCATGAGCATCCCATATTTCTTTACATTGCATAGGTCATAAGCATTCCATTCACCATATTGCATTTCATGAGCATTTAGTCCTTTCTCATTACCTTCATGAACATGAGTGTGGAGTGGTTGATGCATCTTGCCCAAGCCACCTTGCATTGCCTACTTTTCTTCCCCTCTTTTCCCTTTCTTCTCCTTCTTCTTTAATTTGGCAAATCTATTTTACCTTGCTCAATAAATGTCCAACTTCTCCCATTTAATATTGCACCTTACCCTATGCCTCTCTGCCAAGTTTCATCAAATTTGAAAATGTTCTGGTTGGGTTTTTAAATGCCTCAAGTTTGAACTAAATTCAAACTTGTGATATTTTTCTTTCCCTAAAAATGCCCAAAGCATTTTCTAAATTAAGTCCACCTTTTTCTAAGCATGTGGGTATTTTTGTTTTGAAAGAATGCCCATCCAGGAGCCCTGTGCATTTTGATATGCATCAGCCTTTTATTTTAAAAGGAAAAGACTCCTACCTCCTCCTCCTGGGCTTCCCTCTCCTCTGGCCCAGAAGCACCAGCACCAGCAGCAGCGCAGCAGCAGCAGCAGGCCCAGCCCAGCAGCACCCACCAGCCCACGCGAGCGCGTCGCCCTCTCCCTTTCTCACCCAAGTGCGCTTTACCCCTCTCACCAAGCCGCACCACATGGCAAACCGGCCCCAGCCGTTAGCGACCAAGCCCCTTTCTCACCCACCTTTCTTCCCCCTCGGTCCCGAGCGCGTGCACGCACATGGCGCGGCCGCACGCATCGACGATGCGTTCCGGCGCCCCCTGGCCCCCCTATAAGCTCTCTCTTTGCCCTACCTGCTCACTAGGGTTCCTTCTTCCCCCTCGTCGCCGCCGCCAGGTAAGGGCGCCACCAGATCCAGCCAATTTCATCGAACCCGAGCGCAACAGAGAGCGAGCTCTCGTCGCCGGCGTGCTCTTCGGCGTATCCAGCCGGTGAGACCTTGCCCGTCTGCATCCACGTCGTCGACTACTTCCACTACGTACGCCTACGGAGGCCTTGTGCCACTACAGCGCGATTACGTCGTCGTCTTCCTCTCCGGTGGCCGTAGCTGTTTGATCGTCGCCGCCACCGTCTCCGACCACGACTCGTCCGACCGAGCACGTCAACGTGTTCGTGGTACGTCCATGACCCTTCCCATGCGCATAGCTTCGCCGATTGCGCCGTGAACGAGTTTTCCCCTTTCGGGTTCTCCTCCGCCGCGTCGGGCCTCGTCTCCGGCGAGGACCCCGACCTCGTTAACTTTCCTGCTCATGTCCGGATGGTTTCTTTGCGTCGCGTAGTCCGTCCTAGACCGCTAAGTCGCGCGTTACCTTCTCGGTTGCACGTGCACGAGTTCGTCGCCGCCGCGTCTGTAGTTCGTCGTCGGTGTCGTTTATGTCGTCGTCCGGCGCAGCTCTGGTCATACGCGCTTGCGGGTGTGTGGTGCGCTTGTGTTGCACATCTCCGCCGCTCCTTTACGCTACCGCAGCAACTCCGGCCAACCCTCTCTGCTTCCAGCGCGTCGCCGGCGAGCACCTCGCTGCTAGATGATATGCTACGTACGACGCCCTCTCAGTGGAACACACTGAACTAGCCCAGTGGCTTGCACCTCCCTCCTGTAACGCAGCGACCGCGGTTCGAATCACCCCTCGCACAGTTGAATAGGCGAATTTTTTGCGTATTTCGGAGTACTGTCATGTGGGTCCCACTTGTCATACTCACTTCCATCCAGACCCCACCTGTCGGCCACTCCAGCCTATATTAAATTGACTCCTGCGAGTATGCCAATTCTGGCATATCCCTAAAGGGCATATTCCCTTTTCGGAATATGCATTTCTGGGTTTTTCCCAATTAAGGAAGGTTTTTCTTTTTGCATTTGTGATTTATTTTCCCAAGCAACCCCCAACATATTATATATGTTTTTGGGGTAGAAAAATCCAAGGAATCTGATGGTGGTATTTGTTTTGGGTTTTGAGCAAGTTTGTGTGCATCATTATTTGAATCTGGTGCTGTTTTAAACTTGATGCATGGCCCACATGATAATAGCTTTAGGGGTAAACTTTGTGCCATCATCTTCTATGACATGCCATGTTGCTGTAGGATTTTAGTTGTAATTTTTTGGATCATTATGTAGAGTGGCACAAGCTCCCAAAGTTTGCACTAAATTCTGTTTTTGACATGTGCTAATTTTCACCAAGTCCTAAGTGCTGAAATAATCCAGATGCCATGTTTAGCTACTGTTATCTTTTAACCTGTGCATTTCTAGCTGAACTTCAGTAATAGACTTTTGTTGAGGGTGTCATGATTAACATTTTCATGCTATGTTGCTGTAGAAGATTTTGCTGTATGTGTTAACTACCAAGCTCTAAAGTTGCTTCCAGATTCTGTTTTCAACTTGCTAGGCTAAATTTCTACTAAGTCTGTAAACAGTAATTTTGTCACATGTTTAGCTTCTGTTTTAAATGTCTTCCATGCACTTTCATGAGTAGCTTAGTAGGGCTTTATTGTTGTAGTTGAAATGCTCTTTCCATCCATGTTCTTAGATTTCTATTTGAGTTGCTGTAGCATATTTAATTGTTGTGTTGAAGTGGCATAGTTGCTGTTTTTGGCAGAATTGTTTGAAGCTTCATATGCTTGCCATTTCTTACTCGTAACTCCGATTGCCATGATCTCTATCTGGTTTTCAATCAATTTCACCTCCTCTATCCAATGGCTACCTTGTCCTGACAAGATTGGACCATTTCCTTGATGTCCACTTCATAACTCCTTCCGTTCATCGTGCCCTTTTGTTTCCGTTACCGTTTCGATACGTTGCATCATATAGTCATATGCATACATATTTCATATGCACTTTGTTGTGTGGTATGTTTATTGTATTCTTGTTTGTGGGTAGCTTCGGGAGACGATTTCGTGAACGAGGGTTCCGTTGAGTACGATCATACCGAGGAGCTGTTTTCCGATCCTACCGAGGAATTACCAGGCAAGATGATCTTTACCCGTGATACCATTACTATGCTTGTTTGGCTAGTGTTCGCTCTTTCGCTATGTCTACGAATCCTATCACATGTTTAGCCCCCTTTGTTGCCTCGATGACTCTAACTAATCCTGTCCCAACAAAACCTTGATTGGCTAACTAGTGCTTGCTTTTAAGCCCTTGTTCTTATAGCGTTGCTAGTTGCAGGTTGATCCTTGTTGGATCATGATATATTTCTGGGATAACACAATATTGCTATGTTAATAATGCACCCTTATATACTTGGTAAAGGGCGGAAGGCTAAGCCTTTTGCTTGGTGTTTTGTTCCGCTCTTTCCGCCTTAAGTACCGGCAGTCCAGTGTTATGTTCCTTGATTTTGCGTTCCTGACGCGGTAGGGTTTTATGGGGACCCCTTGACAGTTCGTTTAGGATAAACATTTCCAGCAAGACCCAACTTTGGTTTTACCATTTGCCTCACCTAATTAGCATAGGGAGTAATTAACCCGAGGATCTTTTAATCAACAACCCAGGGCCAGTACTCCTCATGAGTGTTGGTCCGAATCGGGGAGACTGCGGGACCTCCACGGGGCAACTCGAGGTTTTGGTACCTGTAGCCTGTCCCATCCGGACGTGGCCTGAGACGAGATACGCGCGGCTACTATCAGGGTGTCGGCACGCCGGGAGGTCTTTGCTGGTTTTGTTTCGCCTTTGCAGAAATGTCTTGTGCAACTAGAACCCGAGTCTGATCGGATTCTTTACTATGGAGGATTGTCTCCGCATGCCGTGAGAGCTTGTCGTGGGCTAAGTTGGAACACCCCTGTAGGGTATTATCTTTCGAAAGCCGTGCCCGCGGTTATGGGCAGATTGGATTTGTTTAATACCGGTGGTAGATAATCGGAAGTTAACTTAATTAAAATGCACCAACCGTGTGCGTACCGTGATCGTCTCTTTTTTGGAGGAAACCGGGAAGAGAGCACGGTGGGGTTATATCTGACCGTAAGATAGCTAGGATCACTTAGTGATCATTAGTCTCGACCGTTGGCGTAGGTCTTCTCACCTTAACTCTGACTTGCGTATGTTAGCCACCATATAATGCTTAGTCGGTTGCAGCAGCTCCACTTAAACAGCCTGATCCTACCTACTTAAACTTGCTTAGTCTTGTTACCCCGGGTATCGGGATTGCTGAGTCCTCGTGGCTCACAGTTACTACAACACCTCAGATGCAGGTACGACCGAGTTCGATAACGCTGATGCTCAGGAGCTGAAGTGGGAGTACAACGAGGACCGCGGGCGTTTCTATGTTACTTATCCGGACGATCAGTAGATTGGGTTCCTAGTCGGGTGATCCGGGGCTTGTAGCAGGGTGGTGTTTTATCTTTTTAGATCCAGAGTCGGATATTATGAGATTGTAATAATATTATATTGATATATTATATTCTGGGGCATGTGTTGCCTGGCTTATTACTCCTGTATCCCTTTCATATGTGGTATGTGTGTATGATTTTCCACCTTGCTACGTGTCGAGGATAACTTTATACCCAGGGCTTGAATTCATCACAAGTCCCCGGTATAACTTTATCCTGGGCATTACACCGGGTTGCCTGGGGCCTTGGATGAGCACTGGCATCATAATGAACTTTCGCTTCATGCATAACCAAGGAGGAAGGTTATAGATACATAGAGTCACAGGCCATGTGCTATGATTGTTGTTCTGCTCCCCAAAAGGATTAATGTCATCTGCACTTAAAGCAAACCATACGTTCCTTGCGTCCTTTGCAAAGTCCTTCCACTTTCTCTCGATTTTTCTCCACTGTGATCCATCAACGGGTACTCTCAACTTTCCGTCTTTCTTACGGTCTTCTTTGTGCCATCGCATCAACTTGGCATGCTCTTTGTTTTGGAACAAACGTTTCAACCGTGGTATTATAGGAGCGTACCACATCACCTTGGCAGGAATCTTCTTCCTGGGGCGCTCTCCCGCAACATCACCAGGGTCATCGTGGCCGACCTTATAGCGCAATGCATAGCATACCGGGCATGCATTCAAATCCTCGTATTCATCGCGGTAGAGGATGCAGTCATTAGGGCATCCATGTATCTTCTGCACCTCTAATCCTAGAGGGCAGACAACCTTCTTTGCTTCGTACGTACTGTCGGGCAATTCGTTATCCTTTGGTAGCTTATTCTTCATTATTTTCAGCACCTTTTCAAATGCCTTGTCAGAAACACCATTCTCTGCCTTCCATTGCAGCAATTCCAGTGTGGTACCCAGCTTTTTCTTGTCATCTTCGCAATTTGGGTACAACAATTTCTTGTGATCCTCTAACATGCGCTGCAACTTGAGCTTCTCCTTTTCACTTGCGCAGTTTCTCTTTGCGTCGGCAATGGCCTGACTAAGATTGAAAGAACATGTGCTGCCCCCATGTTTGGTTTTGGTAATTTATGACAATCTCTATGGACTAATGGTTGTCGTGAGTTATATTTGAAGGGTTTGTCCATTGGCATTGCTTGATGACCATTTGTTGGTTTCAAGGTTATTAGAAGAAGAATATGTGTTGACCAAGGTGCTATTCAAGGATTTATCCAAAGATTGGTCATGTGAGTGTTGAGCCTATTGCAAGCATGTCTTGAAGAAGAAGATTGTGTGAACATTCATGTTTACCTTCAAGACATCATCCTAATGAAGAGAGTTGGAAAGATTTAATGTTGATCAAGACTAAATATGAAGAGTGATTCAAGTTGATCAACACACAAAGCGTAGAAGATGTACCAAGCGAGATCAAATGATCTCATGGTATGGTAAGCATTGTCCATTATGCTTTGTGTACTAACCCGTGTTCTATGTGAGAGTTCTTTGTGGGGTTAGGTTGGTTTCCATGGGCGTGCATCAAAAGGAAGATATCACACAACCCATGGAGGATGACATCAAGTTGTGATCGTCATCAAGATTGCGGTGTGCAAGTTCAAGTGGAGCATCACGAAGAGATTACATGCTTGAAGCTTGCCGTCCATTGTGGTGACAATGGACTTGTGAAGATGTGCCGAAGAGCGGCTCACCCATAGTGGAGTATGGGGGAGCAATCAACTAGTCTTCATCGAGCCGGCTCAATCAAGAAAGGTGGTCCAACTTGAGGAGGTCAAGATCGTCATCATCTAGCTCAAGTGGACTATGCGCAAGGCAATGGTTTGCCCTTGATAGGTTTTCTATTTTACCAGTCTCATGGTAGTTTTTGGGAGACTGGGTTATAGGATCGATAGCCGTACTATCAAGGGGGGCCCTCAAGTGAGTAGCTTGATCGTATCGTTCGTAGAGAGGTCAAACCATTGCATCCTTGCATCATCTTTCTTGGTTCGTGTTTGGTGTTTCTCTGTGTGAGTCTTTGAGCTTTTGGTCATCTTCATGACAAGCTCGAGTTCATCAAAAACAGAGTTCATATATGCATCTTCTATGGTGTTTTCGATGTTGGAGTTTATGCCGGTTCTTCATTCATAGAGGTTTCTCATCTCTATATGTTAGGCATATCTCCCCTGCCTCTTCTTATTATAACCAAGGTGTTGCGAGTATGGATACCAAAGTGATCAAAGTACTGATCATAGGACAACAGTGAAAGATGTCATTTAGTACCAGAGTAGTACTGACGACATGTTTTCTCGCAAGCAGAGATTATGAAGTGCTCGTTGTAAGTAATTACATCGATACAGTCTTCATCAATGCTCCATGCGATTTTCAATTTAAATTAAGGGTTTTGTGTAACACACAATGTGGTGGCACAGTTAGTTGGGAATTGTTCCAAACAAGATACTGTGGCGAATTCTATAACAAAGGCTAAGTATGTTGACGCTTTAGAAGCGACAAAGAAGATGTTGAATCATATAGTTCAGTCATCAACTTAGTATGGTTCCAAGATGGCTTTTGTCAATGGGACACTACTACGGGTAGTTGCTCCATAACTCAGTCTGAGGAATCCAGGTTCGACCTGTGATTCACATATATACAAAACCAAGTCCACACAAAATATGAATTTTTTGAAAGCGTGAAGACGCGAGGATATGCAAAGATACACACGAGCTGAGGTCGTCAGATCCGTTGGACATCAGGCTATACCACAATCGAAGCATATTTACACCAATGTGCCATAGGTGTAAAGTGCATTAACATTGACTAGATTATTGACTCTAGTGCAAGTGGGAGTCTGTAGGAGATATGCCCTAGAGGCAATAATAAATTCTATTATTTATCTCCCTGTTCATAATTATGTTTATGTTCCATGCTATAACTGCTATGGTTCTCGAGTCTGCAAATAAAACAAGGCTCGAAGGAAGACTCATATGCACGTGTGGAATAATAAACAATAAAATGTATTCCTGGTCTGGCCTCTAAGACTAGCTCAAGTGTTGCATGATGGTTTTGTTTTCCTGATCATGGGCATGTCTATGCCAGCAACTTTGAGGGCACAATGTTAGCAGAACATTTGTGTTGAATCGACCCGATTGATGTTATGCTATGAGATACATTCGTCACAAGTTTATGGTTAATAACATAGGAAGTTAATGTTTGCATAATTCCTTAGACCATGAGAGTATTGAGTTCCTTCGTACTTGCTTCGTGAACTTTGGGGTTTGTTAAACGTCATCCGTAACTGGGTGGCTATTACGGCGGCTTGCGGGTACACGGAAAAGTATGGCAAGTAACGAGATAGCTCAATATTGGGATTTTCTCCTCCGACGATGGAGAGATATACTCGGGCCCTCTCGGTGTAACGGTATCCATCATCGTCTGGCCAGACATAGGGTGATTTGATCACTGGGATGCCGGAACACAAAAACGAGAAAAGAGAACAAAACCGGTAACGAGGTAACTTACATAGTGGACAAAGTGTTGGCCCACGGGGATGCAATAAATCTCACCTCAGGTGTTTGTGATATATCATGAAGCAACAGGAATAGCTCACTGCAACTGGAGGTTCACTCGAATATTCATTCGTGTGGGTATAGGGGGTCAATATGGGTGTCCACGGCTCCGATGTTGATCATTGATTGGAAGAGGTTCCGTGTCATGTCTATACTTCACCGAACCTATAAGGTCACACGCTTAAGGGTCATCTATCTGTTTAATACTAGACAGGGAGTCTGAGAGAAAATCACCGAAAAAGTTTCGGACAGCGGAAAATTTCCGCAGAGAGAGGTCACCGGATGAGTTCCGATGAAACTGAAAAGTTGTTTCAGAGGATACCATAAAGTCAAATTGGTTTTGGCACATGCCTGATAATTCTTGGAGGATGCCAGAATCATTCTGGAAACTTTATGGAATTTTCGGAGATAAAAACCGGAAATGTTCTGGAGCTGCCGGAACCGCTCCAGATGCTTTTCGCAGATGAAAATCACTAAAATGGAATTGTTCCAAAACGCGTTGAAAATAATTATGGTGGGTATTGGAAATGTTCTAATCCCACATGAATATTTTCAGTTTGAACGAACGCTGAAAAATGTGGTCGTGAATAGTGAAAATCAGCTTTATGGTTACTTTTTGGAAAGCCACCTTTTGGGGCTTTATCCCAAAAGATCTAGGGATGACATGGATGGATGAGAGCCCCCTTGGGGGGGCCCTCATGGGGTTGGCCGGCCAAGAGGGGGGCTCCTCCTTGGAGCCCCACTTGCCCACTTGCTTGCCCCTTATGCCCTTGGAAAGTGTTTCCTTAGTGGGCATTTTTGGTATTTTTGAATACCCATCCTACCCCTTGGTTTTCCTATATAAGGAGGAGAGTGGGCTGCCCACTTCTTCACTCCTTCTCACATACATGCCATGCAATTATCTAGCTTCTCTCTCCTCCCACGAAATAGTTTCGTAGAGCCGAAAGGCTGTCTGGGTTCCGGTGGGAACTAGTTCTGGATGGCGAAGCCCTGCCGGATAGATGACACCGTATGTGTGCAACTATGTAGAGTGGTTGTAGTTTCGATCTTAGTGCCCTGAGGGGCTGTTCGAGAGTGCCTCCCGGAGGGCTGTCCAAGTGACGGTCCGAGTTCTGTGAGTCCTCCCGAAGGGCTGTCTGAGTGACCGTTCGAGTTTCGAAGGTCCTCCCGAAGGGCTGTCCGCGACACCGCCCGGGGGACTGTTTGACCGTCTCCTGGAGGGCTGTCCGAGGAGAAGATGAGGGTATACATCCTCGCGGTTGGGAGGTTGTAAATCCTAGCTGCGGGGATCTGCACCGCCGGTCGTCATCGACTCTACTTCCGCTGCGCTACGAGTCGGTAATGAATATGATCAAAACCTTGTATGCAGTCTTCATAGTGGTCCTGGGCTGGTGCGTAGGTCGGACAATTTTCGGTTTCTTCTGCGTTACCCTACAGTGGCATCATGAGCCGTGCTATGCGTAGATGCAGGTTGCGATCTAGAATACATGGAGATGTATGGGTGTTGCACAATATAATTAGGTAGTAGATAAGATCTATTACTGAAAATTATTTGTGCGGGTAGCAGATGAAATCTGTTACCTGATGTTCTTGTTGCTTCCCTGAAATTTGCATATTTCTGATCTTGATAACACTATGGTGGAGTTTCAATGTTCTGGCAATCCGCGATCCTGACTGATCAACGAAGTGCTAACAGTTCATTGAATTCCATAGTTAAAAAGAAAGATGAAATTTCGCAGACGAAAGGTTAATGCAGATATGATCTGCACGGGGGTCATGCGTATGACTAAGTTTAGTATGGGGCTCGAGATTTTAATATCTCGTGTTTCATACACCTTGGAAAGTTAATCTAGCGACTTGGATAATCATACTTGATGATGGACATTGGTAGCTTCGGTTTGTTTCGAAACCTTAGAAGCCACGTAAGATAAACTTTTGCATGAACCGATTAGAGACGTCTAACATTGTTTTGCAGGAGGGTTTGCATGTGCATATGATGTGGTATAGCAGTGCTCATAATAATTTGATTATGTATGAGATGGCTATATAATGTAAATTGTTTAACATGACCTGCGTGTCATGATTCGGCATGATGGCTGGAGCCATATGATTGCACTTTAAAGACCTGTGTGTCAACCTTGTGTAATGCACTTATTTTATTAGCTATAGAGATAGCAATATTATCTGGTGCATCGACAAGGTGGTGGCAATCTTCGCAAAGGTGAACACTGACGCGAATGCCGGAGACAAAGAAATGAAAGACTTCTTCGTCAGAAAGGGCTTTACCATATCATGCTATTATGAATTGCCTGAGATGTTTATCCCTTTGATGCACCCTTCTTGATTGCGCCGTAGTCGCTTTTTATTAGGGTGATCTCTCACAAAAATATCAAGTAGTTAGTGTTCTCCCAAGTGTAGCACCGTCACGGCATCTTTCCTTTCGGGGTATCACATGGATGCATGGGTACGAACGATTGTACGGGTGTGAGGCGGGTGAGTTGAGACCTCGCAGCGTGACCACTTGGTTGTCTTGACATTCAGGCATGAAAGTCATGAGCTCGGAACACACGTATCGAAAGATGAACAAGAGTCGCATAGAGATGTGAAGTTGGCCTACCGATTGCAATTCTCGTCACTTGAGATGGATGCATCCTTGGCGTTGAATTGTAATATGGATCTTGAATCACTCACAATCAATTTTGAGAGATATTGATTTGAGTGGGAGCGCACTGCAGAATTAACTTGTTTAATTCTTAGTGCAATTAATTGTGAACACTGTCTAAAGTGTTTTTTGCATAACAGTTGTAGAATAATGGCTCGCATTTCCACCTTCCCTATTAAAATTGAATAGCTGTTAAATATCTGGTTAAAACTTTACGGTTGGTAATGTAATGTGAGGATTGTCCTCAAGAGTGCCGAGAAGGACTTTGTCCTATCGCATACTTTCGGTATCCTCCCGCTAATGCTATGGATGATGAGATCTCGTCCCTCGATCCAAAAGCTAGAATTCTGTTTTCAGTCAAGTGCAATATGTTTGCTTCCATGAGACCCGAACTTCGAAAGTTTGGATAGTTATGTGATATTCATGGAATCTGAAAATTATTTTCAGACACAAACAAAGGCTAACAGATATGTGATATCCAAAGCAATGTTTGTTTTGCAAACTGTTAGTAAAAGTGTTTACTAAGGCATTTGAATGTTAGGAAAGGGATCCAGAAGAACGCTTTTCATATGATGAAGTTGGATGTTTTTTCTGGAAGTAGGAGAAATACTAAAAGTTAAACTGTTAGAAGTATAATGGCAAAAACAAAGAAGACTGGAATATCCAGCTCATGTATGAATGTCATACAAGTTTTTGATGTATAGAAGGCTGGTCAAAGATATAGTCCTTAGGAATTATGATTAAATTGTTGATCACTGATTCTTGGGTATTGTGAGTTAAATCACAAAGATACCTGCTCGATTGCATTCTGTTGCAACTCGATGTAAGAACTACTATGGCCTAAAAGACTAGCCAGAAATGAAGTTTTGGTATACACAGGGAACATAGTAAAAGGTTACTATACCTTCCATTGGCGTATTACCGTCTGTATTATTTTCATAATTCATTTAGAGTTTTACACACTCTAGCCCATTGCATAAGGTATCTTGCAAGAAGGTTGTTCATAAGAGAACTTTTGATGTTCGGTATTATGAATAACGTAAGGGCCATACTTTCATTATGAATGAGATGTATGTTATGAATTTTGATAATAATACATTACCTCTGGGTTTACTTTCATAATTCATTTTTAGAGTTTCATACACTCTAGCCGATTGCACAATGTTTGTTGCAAAAGAGTTGTTCATAAAAACAACAATTGTTGTTCAGTATTATGAATAACATGAAGGGCCATGCTTCCATCCGAGATGGGATGTATGTTATGAATATTGATGGTAATATGATACATCCATAAACACTGACGCTAAATGTCGCAAGACTAAAAGAATACCACACTAGTGTGGCACTACATTTGGTCACATTGGAGAAACCCGCATGGAAAATTCCATTATGATGGATTTTGAAGTCATTTGATTTTGAATCATCTGACACTTGCAAATTTCCTCCGAAAAGTGAAGTGACTGAAATACCGTTCACAGGCCATAAGGAACAAGTAACAAACTTATTGGTGATCATACATTTGATGTGTGTAGTCCGATAAATGTTGTTAGTAGTGGATTTATCTATCTTCAGAAATGACTCAAGTAGATATATGGATATTTACTTGATGAGACGTAAGTCTGGATCTTTTGAAATCATTCGAAAGGTTTTCAAAAATGAAGTAGAAGTCATTGTAACAAGAAAATTATGTTTCTACAATTCGATTGCAGAAAGGAATATTTGAGTTACAAGTTTAGCGAATGTCTGATGAGTTGTGAAAGGGGTTTCATAACTTGCACCTCCCGGAACACCACTGCGAGTGGAAAATCCGTGAAGATGTAATCGAACCATTTGTGACATGGTAAGATCAAAGATGACATAAATAAATTTGCCATTATCCCTTTTAAAGAGTGATGCTTTGGAGACTGCGGCTTTTACACTGAAAAGTCGGGTCTGTTGAAATGAAGCCATGGTACGGTACGCCCAACCATGTTATATCTTTTCTTAACATTTGGAATATGGGGCTTGTGTAAAAGGTTACAAACCTATTCCAAATCAGACAAGTGCTACTTTGTAGGTTATCCCAAGCAATTGGGTATTCCTCCCTCACTATACCGAGGCAAATAGTTTTGCCACGAAACGGTATGATTTTAAAGAGAATGGTTCTTTCAAAAAGGGTGAGTGGGAGGACAGTGCAAACTCGACGAGATAACAGTATCTTCGTCATCAGGTCAAAGGAAAGGAACCTTGGAAGTAATTCCAGAGTTTCCTACTGCGACTGATATGAAAGTCTCTACAATAAAATGTATGGACTTCGGTCGAACTTGCAGCTGAACCGCGTAGGCAAGGCTCATGCAAACCTCTCAGGTGCGCAGACGAGATATTGTTGTTAGACAACAGTATACCTATGATACACAAGGAAGCATTGATGGGCCCTGACTCCGGAATTGGCTGAATGCCAATACAACCCGAGTTAGTTTCCATATAAGTGATTCAAGATTAAAACCTTGATACACCTTTCGGAAGACTTAGAGTCTAATGAATATTTATGGAACTTAAAACTGATACGGATAAAATGTTTTATCCATAAAGCTCGACTTGTTGCAATAAACAAGTTCAAGGAGTTGACTATGATGAGATTGTCTCACCGTAACGATGCTTAAAGTCGGTTCGGGTTGAACTAGCAATTAATAAATATTTCAATCTTGAGATATGAAACATGGATGGCAAAAGGATTTCCATCTGATGGAAATGAAACCTAGGACTTGTATGTGATACAGTTTAAAGTAATTTGTCAATCCAGAGGATGCTAGTAAGGGTGCAAACTTCAAAGTTCCAGCGATGGACAGAAGAGAGCAAATTGGAGTTGGAATCTTCGTGTTTTGATGAAATGGTCAAAAGGGGTTTTGACTTCATCAATGGGTAACGAAGATGCTTGTAATTCAAGAAAGTAAGTGGGAGCGTAATAATATTTCTAAAAACCTTGTGTGCTTGACACATTGGTAATTGGAAATAAATTTCTTGACACGAATTAGGACTTCATTTGAAAATAGTTTTTCAATGAAGTGCTTAGTCTAGATAGCCTTGATATTAGGCATGATGATCTATGGAGATAGATTTACCTAATGGGGCTAAGCAATGAATACATATTGACAAGATGCTAAAACTTTTTAGCATATAAAACACCAAGGAGTGATTCTTGCCGAAGTCACATGGAAAGAGTTTTTGCAAGACTCGGTGTCCCAAAAACACTGATGAGTAAAATACATGGTGGAGATTCCACACACTCTTGTGTTTGGACTAATCATGTATTCCATGGTATGTAAAACAACCAGATATGTCCAATACTCCCAAGGTGTTGCGAGTATGGATACCAAAGTGATCAAAGTACTGATCATAGGACAACAGTGAAAGATGTCATTTAGTACCAGAGTAGTACTGACGACATGTTTTCTCGCAAGCAGAGATTATGAAGTGCTCGTTGTAAGTAATTACATCAATACAGTCTTCATCAATGCTCCATGCGATTTTCAATTTAAATTAATGGTTTTGTGTAACACACAATGTGGTGGCACAGTTAGTTGGGAATTGTTCCAAACAAGATACTGTGGCGAATTCTATAACAAAGGCTAAGTATGTTGACGCTTTAGAAGCGACAAAGAAGATGTTGAATCATATAGTTCATTCATGAACTTAGTATGGTTCCAAGATGGCTTTTGTCAATGGGACACTACTGCGGGTAGTTGCTCCATAACTCAGTCTGAGGAATCCAGGTTCGACCTATGATTCACATACATACAAAACCAGGTCCACACAAAATATGAATTTTGTGAAAGCGTGAAGACGTGAGGATATGCAAAGATACACATGGAGCTGAAGTCGTCAGATCCGTTGGACATCAGGCTATACCACAAGCGAAGCATATTTACACCAATGTGCCATAGGTGTAAAGTGCATTAACATTGACTAGATTATTGACTCTAGTGCAAGTAGGATTCTGTAGGAGATATGCCCTAGAGGCAATAATAAATTCTATTATTTATCTCCCTGTTCATAATTAGGTTTATGTTCCATGCTATAACTGCTATGGTTCTCGAGTCTGCAAATAAAATGAGGCTCGGAGGAAGACTCATATGCACGTGTGGAATAATAAACGATAAAATGTATTCCTGGTCTGGCCTTTAAGACTAGCTCAAGTGTTGCATGATGGTTATGTTTTCCTGATCATGGGCATGTCTATGCCAGCAACTTTGAGGGCACAATGTTAGCAGAACATTTGTGTTGAATCGACCCGATTGATGTTATGCTATGAGATACATTCGTCACAAGTTTATGGTTAATAACATAGGAAGTTAATGTTTGCATAATTCCTTAGACCATGAGAGTATCGAGTTCCTTCGTACTTGCTTCGTGAACTTTGGGGTTTGTTGAACGTCTTCCGTAACTGGGTGGCTATTACGGTAGCTTGCGGGTTCACGGAAAAGTATGTCAAGTAACGAGATAGCTCAAGATTGGGATTTTCTCCTCCGACGATGGAGAGATATACTCAGGCCCTCTCGGTGTAACGGTATCCATCATCGTCTGGCCAGACACAGGGTGATTTGATCACTGGGATGCCGGAACACGAAAACGAGAAAAGAGAACAAAACCGGTAACGAGGTAACTTGCATAGTGGACAAAGTGTTGGCCCACAGGGATGCAATAAATCTCACCTCAGGTGTTTGTGATATATCGCGAAGCAACAGGAATAGCTCACTGCAACTGGAGGTTCACTCGAATATTCATTCGTGTGGGTATAGGGGGTCAATATGGGTGTCCACGGCTCCGATGTTGATCATTGATCGGAAGAGGTTCCGTGTCATGTCTATACTTCACCAAACCTGGGTCACACGCTTAAGGGTCATCTCTCGGTTGAATACTAGACAGGGAGTCTGAGAGAAAATCACAGAAAAAGTTTCGGACACCGAAAAAGTTTCGGACAGCGGAAAAGTTCCGCAGAGAGAGGTCACCGGATGAGTTCCGGTGAAACTGAAAAGTTGTTTCAGAGGATACCATAAAGTCAAATTGGTTTTGGCACATGCCTGGTAATTCTTGGAGGATGCCAGAATCATTCTGGAAACTTTATGGAATTTTCGGAGATGCAAACCGGAAATGTTATGGAGCTGCCGGAACCGCTTCAGATTCTTTTCGCAGATGAAAATCACTAAAGTGGAATTGTTCCAGAACGCGTTGAAAATAATTATGGTGGGTATTGGAAATGTTCTAAGCCCACATGAATATTTTCAGTTCGAACGGACGCTAAAAAATGTCGTCGTGAATAGTGAAAATCAGCTTTATGGTTACTTTTTGGAAAGCCACCTTTTGGGGCTTTATCCCAAAAGATCTAGGGATGACATGGATGGATGAGAGCCCCCTTGGGGGGCCCTCATGGGGTTGGCCTGCAAAGAGGGGGGCTCCTCCTTGGAGCCCCACTTGCCCACTTGCTTGGCCCTTATGCCCTTGGAAAGTGTTTCCTTAGTGGGCATTTTTGGTATTTTTGAATACCCATCCTACCCCTTGGTTTTCCTATATAAGGAGGAGAGTGGGCTGCCCACTTCTTCACTCCTTCTCACATACATGCCATGCAATTATCTGGCTTCTCTCTCCCTCCCACGAAATAGTTTCGTAGAGCCGAAAGGCTGTCTGGGTTTCGGTGGGAACTAGTTCTGGACGGCGAAGCCCTGCCGGATAGATGACACCGTATGTGTGCAACTCTGTAGAGTGGTCGTAGTTTCGATCTTAGTGCCCTGAGGGGCTGTTCGAGAGTGCCTCCCGGAGGGCTGTCCAAGTGACGGTCCGAGTTCTGTGAGTCCTCCCGAAGGGCTGTCCGAGTGACCGTTCGAGTTTCGAAGGTCCTCCCGAAGGGTTGTCCGTGACACCGCCCGGGGGACTGTTCGACCGTCTCCCGAAGGGCTGTCCGAGGAGAAGATGAGGGTATACATCCTCGCGGTTGGGAGGTTGTAAATCCTAGCTGCGGGGATCTGCACCGCCAATCGTCATCGACTCTACTTCCGCTGCGCTACGAGTTGGTAACGAATATGATCAAAACCTTGTATGCAGTTTTCATAGTGGTCCTGGGCTGGTGCGTAGGTCGGAAAATTTTTGTTTTCTGCTGCATTACCCTACATACGGTGGCCCTAGTGGCATTGTTGGGGAGCATGGTGCCTCCACACCGCTCTAACGGAGATTAGCATCCGCAAGGGTGTGAACTTCGGGATACATCGTCGTCTCCGCGTGCCTCGGTTTTCTCTTACCCGAGCACTTTACTTTGTTATAGCCATATTGTTTCTTGTTATATATCTTGCTATCACTTAGTTGTTTATCTTGCTTAGCATAAGTTGTTGGTGCACATAGGTGAGCCTAGTCGATTTAGGTTTTGTGCTTGACAAATTAACCGCTAGGTTTATTCCGCATTTGTTCAAGCCTAAACCGTAATTATTTTAAAGCGTCTATTCACCCTCCCCCCTCTAGGCGACATCCACGATCTTTCAAAGATCATCAGCGGGCTCATCTGATGCCTCTTCTTCAGCTCCTCCCCGCGTTGCCGGCTCAGCTTCCTCCCCCATTGTTGTACCATCGTATTCATGGAACCCATGGCCAGGATAGATGTCGCCATCCTCTTCTTCTTCATTCTCTTCCATTAGGACCCCTCTTTCTCCGTGCTTGGTCCAACAGTTATATCCGGACATGAAACCGGACTCAAACAGGTGGACGTGAATGGTTCTTGAGTTAGAGTAATTTCGATCATTCTTACAACCAGCACATGGACAATACATAAAACCATCTGCCCGCTTGTTTGCCTCAGCCGCAACCAGAAAAGTATGCACGCCATTAATGAACTGGGGAGAGCATCGGTCATCGTACATCCATTGCCGGCTCATCTTCATTACACAACACCGAAAAGACCGAATTAATACAAGTTCATACATAAAATTCATACACACCTGTTCTCATAAAACAACATACAAACTCTCTAGCTAAAGTATTTAAATGCAACAACAAATGCGATCAAGATCGCAACTAAGGTAATAATTGATCCAACAGCATAGTGATACCAGGCCTCACTATCAATGGCATACTTTTTGATTTTTCTAATCTTCAAGCGCATTGCATCCATCTTGATCTTGTGATCATCGACGACATCGGCAACATACAACTCCAGTTTCATCTTCTCTTCTTCAACTCTTTTCAATTTTTCTTTCAAATACTCGTTTTCTTTTTCAACTAGATTTAACTTCTTGACAACAATATCTAAGTCGGTTGGCATTTCCGGTTCAACCACTTCCTAGATAAAAATATCTATGTCAACTTGATGGGCATAATTGTCATAAACACGAAATGCAACAAATAGTTATAAAAGAGATTATATACCACATCCGAATCATAAACCGGATGAGGGCCGACGGGGACGGATGACATAACCATGCCACTATGTATAACAAACAACCATATAGGTAAGAAAACTATACAAGTAACTATCTAAATCTTACAAACATGTTTTTTCTATAAAAAGGATAAGAACAAGAGGCTCACCAAGGTGGTGCCGGCGACGGGACGGTGCGGGCGATCGACGGTGGTTAGGACGGGGACGGGTAGGCACTAAGTAAACAACACCTACACATGCAAAGTAAGAAGTTAATTTGAGCTCAAATTGCATATAAATCAAATAAACTACCACATCTAAATACTCCTAAAATAAAAACCCACAAATCACTATACTTATAGAGCATTGCAAGAGCTAATCTAGCAATGAGAGGTGAAGGGACAAAGTAGCTAACCTTTGCGCACACTTGGATGGATGGGGTGCCTCCAAATCTTGACAAATTTTGGCAAAAATGGAGGATGAGCTCGAGGAAGAGGAAGAACAGAGAGGAGAGGAAAGTGGAAGAAGAGAAATCTTGGGCTAGGGTTTATATAGGAGCACCTTTAGTCCCGGTTGGAGATACCAACCGGGACTAAAGGGGGGTCTTTAGTCCCGGTTGGTTATACCAACCGGGACTAACAGGGCTCGTTGGGGCCCCAGCTGACACCAGCCTGCCAACCCCTCTTCAGTCCCAGTTTGTGTTATGAACCGGGACTAAAGGTCCGGAACGAACCGACACTGATGATGCCCGTCCCGACCGGTACTAATGGTCACATTAGTGCCGGTGCGAAACCAGACCGGCACTAATGCTTCGAGAAATAGGTTAGTTTTCTACTAGTGACTCGCCGCTGCAGAGGCAGTAAATGCTAGGATGTGTGAGAAGGATCAAGGGGTCACTGCCTGATATTGCAAAACAAGGATACGAACCTCCGCTGACGCTGTCGAAATCAGATCTAAGTGATAAACCCTGAGGCATCGAGTGAGCCGACGTCGGACGAGGATGATGGCGTGGGCAATCGAACGAGGCACACCAGGCCATCGGCACCTCAGCAGTCACCGACGCCGACGCCGAGACGGGTGTCGTACCGTCCAAGTCTACCATAGGTCCATAGCGCCGGTGAGTGCTCCGGCCGCCGCCAAGCATGCCCCTTGTGAGATCCAGATAGCAACCGGAGAATGGAGAGAGAAAAAAGAGGACAGAAATGTGGGGTGGGTTGCCGAGTAGAATATACGAGAGATGCGGTGGAGAGGCCAGGTTCCGGTGGGACCGTGTGGTTCGCATGGCCAACGTAGGCTCAGGCTTCGCTTAGTGTGTGTGTGTGTGTATATATATATATGAAAATTTCTTTCTACATGCACATGTAGCTACACTCGCCTATGTATCTCATGATTGAGGGCGTATCTGGCCAAACGAAAGGTATGTACACTGAGTATGTAATGATACTAGACCATCCGAGGTGGTATATGCACGGGGTATGCGAGTATACTTGAGGTATGTGGACATACCCCGTTATATGCACTAATATGAAGGAATTATTATAATAAATTAAAATCAGGGGCTGTTTTGTAATTTTTTCGGGTGGTGATATTTGAGATATCTTAAAATAAGTATGTCAACATACTCAAACTGATAAATAAGTATACGGACATACCCTTATTGGTTTTTGAAGGTGAGTGTAGCTACATGCAATATATATATACATATATATATATATATATATATATATATATATATATATATATATATATATATATACATACATATAGGACCCCGCTATTTAGCACGCAGCGTGCTAAATAGTTATTCAACGCGCGACCGTAAAACTCCACCCCGCAACTGTAGCAACCGTAAAAATCTCCTGAGATCATTCCACAGTCGTAAAAATGGCATCTCGTGGCCGTAAATTCGCATGCCAATTTTACGGTTGCGGGTGAAAATTTGCGGTTTCAGTTAAATACTTATTTACCACGCATGCTAAATAGGACTCCTATTATATAAATAGAATAAGATTGTTGAAAATAATGATAAATTGCTAACATTAGTGTTGAAAGATAACACCACGTCTGTGGAGGAGTTATAGAAAAAAGAACACCATTGGATTTTATTGTCATCTACGGGTGTATGTTAAATACATCTAGGTGAGTTGAGTGACATTTAGGTCGAGGACAGTATAAAAAAAAGGGTTTGGAATTTTCTTTGTGAGCATGAGCGCCGACTGTGTTTTGCCTCATCGTCAGCACAGACATACAGGTTGGACTTTTCTTTGCGAGCACCGACGATAGGGCCTAGGGGAAGATAACTATTTATGTCAGCAGCTTTTGTATGTATATATTGTTGACAGTTGAACTTTCAACGGACCTGGAGTCTGTGGATTGGACATACAACAGATGCTGCTGGCCCTTGGGGGTGTTTGGATCCAGTGGCTAAATTTTAGCATGTGTCACATCGGAGATTCGGACGCTAGTTAGAATATTAAATATGGTTTAATTAAAAAAACTAATTACATAGACGAGGACTAAACGACGAGACGAATTTATTAAGCCTAATTAATGTATAATTAATGACTAGTTACTATAGCATCACATTTGCTAATCATGGATTAATTAGGCTTAATAGATTCGTCTCGTCATTTAGTTCTCATCTGTGTAATTAGTTTTATAATTCAACTATATTTAACACTTCTAACCAATGTCCAAACATCTGATGTGACGGGTGCTAAAATTTAGCGGGTGGAATCCAAACACCCCCAGCCGGGGGAACCGGCCGGGGAAGTTGTTTCTCCCCACGTGACTTTTCAGTTGCATTGCAGTCAATGTGGAATCGTGGATGGGGATGGTGAAGACCACACAAACACTTCTCCAACGGTCCAAAGGGAGAATTCAGAAAATAGCCACCCAAAATCTCAATATTCATAAAACAGCACTAGAACTCTAGAAGTATCAAATCCATTCACAAAATAGCACTCTACCCCTATTTGTCTCTTTGGTATATTTATTTATCACCTTTTCAATATGGTAAATGACTAAATTGCTTCTGCTATAATACAAAGTACGCTGCCCTTTTTTTTTTGAAAAGACCACCAGAGAGAGAGAGTCTTTTCGTATATATGTTTAATAGTACCTAAAAACTGTATTTTCAAAAGGACCGCCGGATAGTCTTTTTCTATATATGTTTAATGCTATCTAAAATGCCGCATTATATGCCTATTATCTACTCTATTTTTGTTTGTCCATGTAGGAAATGCACCCATGTAATTAGTTTTAAATATTTTTTATCTAGGAATTTTATGTGTTTGGCCTACCCTTGCTCTCATGCATATGGTGCCCTAGTCCAGACAAACATGTTTAATTTTATCCTTGCACCTTTGTTTAAAATAAATAAAGAGGAGAGAAAAAAAAAGTTAGCGTGCCTTGCACGATAGCAGGGGCAATTTAGTCTTTTACCATACTGAAAAATATGATAAATAAAAAAATACAAGAGGGAGAAATGGAGGTAGAGTGCTATTTTGTGAATGCATTCGATACACTTATTAGTGCTGTTTTTCTGAATACTAAGATTTTGGGTGTTGTTTTCTGAATTCCTCCCACGGTCCATATTCATGACGAGAATCTGGACAGTTGTTGTTTTGATTGACAAGAATCTGCAGTTTCACTGGCCGTAGCATATTTCCGGGAGCCATGCTCGCCATTGCCGGCGGTAGAGATGGTTGTGGTGGCGGAAGCTGATGTTGTGTACGTGGTGGAGGCAGGGAACGTCCAGCGCAGTGCGCAGAGCAGAGGCCGTCGTCGGCGAAGAAGCCAGGTCCGGCCATTGGCCACGCCACGGAGAGGAAAGGAATTGAGAAGGAAGGCGACCCCGACTGCCCGAATGCATTGCATTGCATGCCCCTAGTGTACATGTTCATGTTCAGCTCAAGTCACGTCCGTCATAGTGGACTGGAAAAATGGGGACGGATCGAAAAGACCAAACATTTCATCTGGACAGTGGCTGCTTTGCATATGCATCAGCAACAGCAAGACATGGTTCATTCATTGGTGCCTGCCGCGGGACGGGATGATGGCGAATACAGAGCACGATCGAGGAAGAAGGCTTGAATTAGAGATAAACGCACCATTGGTCAGTGAACTCTCGCGAGATGAGCACTTTGGTCACACAAGTGTCAAAATGTGAAAAAGTGGTCACTTTGGTTTGTTTTATGAGCAAAGTGGTCAATATCCCGTGAGAACAGGGAGGGGAGTGTCTTCTTCCCGGCGGAGGGCTGGCGGAGCGACGATCCAGTTTACCCGTTGGCACCGTGGGATGGGTAGCGAGGCGTCGTCTTTGAAGTTTTTAACTCGGTTGAGCTTAGATGGGCTGCCGCAAGAAGCATGGGAGGTTGAGTTTGTTGGCAAGCTCGTTAGCAGTCTCGGTGGCGATCTCGTTAAGATGGTGAAGCCCACTGATCGTTGTTTCATCATTGTTGAAGCGTGGATGAAAAATCCTAACAAGGTGCCCAAGTTATATGAAGTGGAGCTGCCAGAACCTGACCTCCCCCAAGATTATCCAAGCTCAGACTCTGACGGGCCAATTTCACCACCTTGTAGTGACCTGACACTTGAGAAGCCAACATTTCTGCACTTTGTGAAGATCCATATTCTGAAGGTGATAGATCGGAGCCCAATAATAACAGAGTTGCCGCCTGCTTACGATTACCATGATGAAGCCGAGAGTGCTCGTTGTCACACTTTCAGTTGCTATCCTGGTACAATTGATGGGGCAGAGAGGGCCTACATTGGAGGTGGGCATGGATTTGCAGGTCCAGGGACAGATGGCCGTGCAGGTGGTCTGTTCAAAATGTAACCAGTTTGTTGTATCCAGATGGTCGTGCATGGATTAGTGGCATTGTATCTGTTTGTGTTCTATTGTGGCATTGTAGCCTTTCTGATTGTTGTTCCCAGACCTATTGTAACCAGTTTGTTGTATCCAGACTAGTGGTTTATCTATTGTAGTATCATGTATGTTGTGGTTTATCTCTTGTATGCACTATGCAATTTATGTGAAATGTCTAGTTCACTTGTCACTATGATAATTCATTTCTCAGCAATGCTAGCAGGAACAACTGTTTTAAATTTGTCATGTTAACAAACCTAAAGTAAAGCAGTTCAACACTGAATTCAAGAGGTCGCATCCTCAACACTGAAACAAGGAGAACACTGAATTACAAAGCATTATATCAGTCTTGTGGTGCTGATTGTGTGTTGTTGATCTCTTCTTCGTACTGATCTGGAATGCTTCTTGCTCATCCTCCTCTTCTGGCTCCTCTTCTTCCTCCTCTACCCCCTCTTCTTCCTGCTCTTCCTCCTGCTCTTCCTCCTCTCTCTCCAAACAGAAGATATTGAAACCCTCTAGCACTTGATGTTCCTGCTGCTGCACTGTTGCTAGTGCTGCCTCTTTCTCTTCTTTGATTTGCACCCCTCCTATCCACTGCACTAGCTCCAGCTCTAGCTACTCTTCTTCTTCCAGACCTATCCCTTGTTTCACCTCTGAGCTGATCAGCTGTAACTGTGCTTCTCCTTGGTGGTGGAATATTTGCTCTGTATTGTGCAACAAAACCAGATTCCATAGGGAAAGGCTGAATATCTTCAAATATAATTTTGGGTGCCTGCAATATATAATATAAATGACTGATGGCCACATGAAATACATAACACAAGCAGAACATCAAGTGTTGGTGAATTCACCTCATGGGCCAGTTGAGATATCATAGATTCTTTCACATTGGAAGGATCTTTCCTGGGATCTAGTTCTACATGACCAATGTGCTGATCAAAACATTAAACATTATATTAGTACTTCTTCTGCAAAATATTAAACATTAAATAGTGTGTTGCTTATTACCTGTAGTATCTCAGGAATATCAGCATCTCCATTCTCATCAACAATTGTGGGACCTCTGTTTGGGTTTGGAATGGAGATTGGCATGCCCACTTGCTCTAGCACAGTTCTTCTTCTCTTTCTCCTTGGTCTTGCTTGATCTTGCACATCTGTTGATTCTTGTGCTACTTGGGTGTGAGATTCTGCTGCTTGTGCTGCTTCTGCCCTTGCAATCTCCTTCAATCTAGGGCATCCTTTCCTGTTATGACCTTCATAACCACAATATCCACAATGAATAGTGACCCCATGTTTGCTCAACTTTGTACCATCCTCATTTTCTTCAGGACCTTTTCTTCTCTTTTTGCTTGATGGTCTACCAACAACCTTCTCATAGAAGGGTGGTTTCACTACTGGGGCATTAACATGCTCCCATTCAGATTTATCTCTAATAGGCTTCACAACTGTACCATAAGCTTGCATAAAAGCATTAAGAGAATAGCAGCTTGATACCATTTGTTCAGGTTTTATTCTCTCATGCCTGCAACAAGCTATGGCATGGTTGCATGGAATGGCAGTTAACTGCCATCTTCTGCAAGAGCAAGCTCTCATGTTTAGCTCTACAATGTAACTAACACCATTGCTCAAACTTTGAAGGTTGACCTTCCATATTCAGTAGCAAAGCAATTTGCTGCATAATCAGCATTTTTCTGAACTTTCTGTCTTATCTTTGGACAAATCTGACCAGTCCACTTCTGAGCCTCTTTCTGCATCTTGACATATCTTGTGCCTATCTTGCAAGCAATGTTCTCTAACATAGACAGGATAGGCAACTCTCTAGCTTCTAATATCCACCTACAAATATTAGTAGTATATGAGGAGTCCATTTAATAAGCAGAAGTACTTAGAAGTAGAAAAGATTAGTAGTATATAATTACTTGTTGAAAACTTCACATGAATTATTTGTAAGTATGTCACACTTGACAAAATCACCGAAGAAAGCTCTGCAATACTCTGAGGGTGGCTTTTCTTCTAACCAAGCATGTGCTTCAAGACAATCAACCATGAACCTCTCCATGTTTTGCTGCCACCTTGTAGTGTTGCTTGACCTAGCACATGCCCATAGGTGGTTCTTCACTGTCTCTCCCTTGTGGAGCTGGTTCAGGTTCTGGTACAGATGTCTAACACAGAACCTATGTTCAGAGTCAGGGAATAGTTCTCTGACTGCTTTCATCAAACCCTGGAACACAACACAATATCTATATGGGATCTACATGTATAATATGTTAACATACAATTAGCTTTGTTTCAAAGACAGCACACCTTCTGTTTATCACTCATTATAGTGATTGTTGATGTGTTGATGATGTTCAGATCAGTTTTCAAAGTAGTAAGAAACCACTTCCATGAAGCATGGCACTCCACCTCTACTACAGCTAGTGCAATTGGGTATATGCAATCATTTGGATCTACTCCAATTGCTGTCAGAATCTGTCCTCCATACTTGGTCCTTATGTGAGTTCCATCTAGGCAAATTATGGGCCTTCATGACAGTAGCCATCCTCTTTTGCATGCATCCAAACATAAGTAAAGAGTGCTCAAAGTTTCACCCATCCTCTTCAAGTAGAAAGTGGTGCCTGGGTTTGCTCTCCTTAGCTCCTGTCCATAGTCCCAAAGTTGTCCATATTGGGCCTCCTCATCTCCTCTGATCTTTTTCAGACAATATAACCTAGCTCTTGCTAGCTTGAATCTATTGGGCTTCATGTTGTACTTCTTCTGCACTTTGTTTTGAAAAGCAGTCAAATTCATCTTTGGGTCATCTCTGAAATCTTCAACAAATTTTGCAGCTAGCAATGGAGCTGTCAGTTCTTTCACTTCCCACACCCTCTCACAAGTATGCTCTCCAACATATGTTTTTATCAACATGCACTCAACTCTACTGTCCTTCACAGCAATCATTCTCCAAGGACACCCTTCAACACACTTTGCTTCAATTCTAGTTGAATTGTTCCTTGTCTTCTTAATTTTTACTCTATTCTTCACTATGTACATGGCCAATGCAGACCTAAGTTCAGCAGCATTTGAAAAAACCATCCCAAGTTTAAAAATTGGATCATCCATGTCTGTCAATTTGTTGAAAGCAGGGAAGTCAAATTTCTGCCTATCTTCACTATGTGGGAGATCTATTTTCTCTGTACCAACAACATCTGGATCTTCATCATTTGCATCTTCCTTCACCTCTTTCCGAGTAGCAGTAATTATATCATCTGGGACAGAAGTGTCAACATTTTCATCAAACAAAGTGTCATCTCCAGCTTCAAAATCATAGTCAAAATCTGCAAAATCAGGATCAACACTAGATTCTGATTGATATGCAAGGTCCTCCTCCTCACTCTCACCACCAAATTCCTCTTCTTCTTCACCAGGAAGTTCCTCTTGTTCCTCACAAACAAAATCCTCTTCTTCCTCTTCTCTTATTACCTCTTCTTGCTCAGGAAACATCTCCTTCCCCTTCTCTGTAATGACAGCTTCTTCTTTCACAAAATCAGTACTCAATTTCCTCCTAGCAGACATGGTTGTGTTGTCCTTGCTCAACTCTGCATATCCACCTGACATCATATTAAACATGTGCTCACTGAATGTAGGCATACAATTCCTAGTTGGTATGTGATCTGTCTCAAATTCCTTTTTGCAAGGACTAATTACTTTAGGTAGCTCAACTGGCTGCACAAGCACATCATCCCAAAGTTGTTTGTCAAGCACATTGTCATGATCAATGTACACATGGATCTTGTGGCCACCTCTTGCACAAGCTGAAACTGCCATAGATAATGCATGAATTTCAAAGTTCATCTGCTTCAAACCATCTACAACAGTTTTGTCAGGATCCAACCAGTACACTGGAAACCCCATGGCTGGCACAGCATATCCTAGTTGCTTGATCATCCAATCTACCAAAGCACAACAGAATGTGCCCTTGTCACAGCCATCAAAAACATCAATTGATTCCTGCATGTAAACACGGTTCGATCCTACACCACAGAACCATCCATTGTGATGTATTACTAAGCTAAAGAGATCACTGTAATCACCTGCATTGCAAGAATATATACAGATTAATACGTTTGCTGACAACTACAAAAGTGGTTGCTTAACCCTAACCACTAATTTGAATCTAAATTCATCCAAATCTCTAACCAAAAATCCCCGATTCTACAAACCCTAGAAATTACTGATGAGAGGAAGAACGGAAGGGGAAGAGAAACAGTGATAAGACCTTACCGTACTCGGGAGGATCATCCCAGGGAAACCGTCGTCGAGGAAGCACGCCGGCGGCTTCCTCACAATCACCGCCGTAGTCAGCGGCCGCAGATTCGTCGACGCCGTCCGCCAGCGCATCTACTGTAGGGGGTACGGCTACCTCACCATCCTCTTCGCCAGTGGAACCTACGAAGGGAGTCGACAGGCTTGAGCTCGCCGCCGACGGGCACCCAGCCGCCGTCATGTCGCACTCAGCCGCCGTCACGGTCGGGGGTGGGGGTGGTTGCTCAGGGTCAGTAATGAACATTCTATTCTTCCTAGGGGTTTTCTTGCAATTTACACCAACACCACGTGGGGCAACGGCTAAAGAGACGGGAGTGACCCGTTTGCTCATAAAACAAACCAAAGTGACCCGTTTTCCACGTTTTGACACTTGTGTGACCAAAGTGCTCATCTCGCGAGAGTTCGCTGACCAATGGTGCGTTTATCTCCTTGAATTATATAGGCTCTTCAAAGCGACGCCCTCCGATCCATCAAGGACGGACAAGAAACATCTCGATCTGTACAGTTAAGTTAGTGCATACTTCCTCGATCGTGCTCTGTATTCGCCATCATCCCGTCCCTCCGATCCATCAAGGCTTCCTTCCTCAGCTACAGTGACAGTACTGTACATGCATTGGGCGCACTCGCATCGCATCTGCCATGCCAGCATCGCCGCGCCTTCCAGGACAGGAGGAGCATTTTTCTTCACCTCTTGTGTTCCCGTATTATTCCCATCACAGTGCTCCCTGCTCCCTCTCCAGTTTTTATTTTATTTTATGCACCAACGGACCCATGCTGCATCACCGTACGAGCGAGACACAGAGAGTAGCTAGCTATGGCCTGAGCTGATTCACCAGCTCAAAGCCTGCCGGCCATGGCTGCAACGCCGCCCGAGACCCGACGAGCCATTCTCTCCCTCCGTCTTCCTTGACCTGCCATGAAGACGATCAGGACCCGGCGTCGGACGACCAGGTGCATGCTCCCGTTCATCAGGCGCATGCTCATGGAGGAGGACACCGAGGACTACCACCCCGGCCACCCTGCGCTCCTACAGGCCGAGCAGCCCTTCGCCCAGATCCTCTCGGCATGTTCCACCACCGCTGCGACGACGTCCACTTCGAACGCCGCCGCCGCCACCACCTGGCCCTACGACCCAAACGAGCTCTCCCAGCTTCTTCTACTGTCATCCAGCAGAACTAATGCACCGGCCGTTCCTGCTGCTGGACCTGCAGACGGTGGTGTGATAACCATCCATGGACCTGCTCAATCAAGCCTTCCTCAAGGGCATGGAAGAGGGCAGCAAGTTCTTGCCCACCAACGGCCTCCAGCAGCAGCCAATCATGATCTTCCAAGACCAAGAGAGCAGCAGTGGCAGTGGAATCTCAGGTAGGGGCTGCAAGAACCGACACATCAGCTGGGATAGGGAGATGAGGCCGAGGCCGGCAGGCGAAGCAAGCTGATGGCGCCGGCCAGCTGAGCCTGATGATGAAAGCGGCGAGGTAGCCGACGGTGTGTTCAACAAAGCCTACGAGGTGGCCCTCCAGAAAATGCACGGCCTGACCATCGCCGGTACTAGTAGTAGCAGCAGCAGCGGCGTGCCTGGCCGGGGCCCTGGTGAGGACGACGAGGAGAAAGCAGCAGGGAAGGGGATGAGGCAGAGGAGGAGCAGCAACGAGGCCGTGGACCTGCGCACCTTGCTCATCCACTGCGCCGAGGCCGTGTCCTCAGGCAACCGCATCAGCAGCGCCACCGAGCTGCTCCGGCAGATCAAGCGACGCTCCTTACCGACGGGAGACGCCTCGCAGAGGCTAGCGCACTACTTCGCCCAGGGGCTCGAGCTGCGGCGGCCGTGCAGCTGCGGCGGCCGTGCAGCTGCAGCGGCAATAAATCCTTGCGACAACAAGCGCAGCACCTTGGAACCTGCTGCGGATTTCCTCAAGGCCTACCAGCTGTACCTGCAGGTCTGCTGCTTCCAGATGGCAGCCTTCAAGTTCTCCCACATCGCCATCTGCAAGGGAAGGCCACCGCAGGGAGGAGCAAGGTGCACATCGTGGACTACGGCGAGCACCACGGCATCCAGTGGCCGCTTCTGCTGGGCCACCTGGTTGCTCGGGAGGGTGGCCCGCCGGAGGTGAGGATCACCACCATCGGTTTTCCCCAGCCCGGGTTCCGTCCGGCCGCCGGCTCACCGACTTCGCCCGTGGGCATGGGCTCCCGTTAAAGTTCCGCAGTGTCGTCGCGGCGAGGTGGGAGACACGGTCTGCGCCGCCGACGTGGACATCCAGCCCAACGAGGTGCTCGTCGTCAACGGCATGTTCCATTTTGGTCGGCTGATGGACGAGGGCGTCGATGACGTCGAGACTCGAGAGCCCGAGCCCCAGGGAGTCGGTGCTCGCCAACATCCGGGACATGCGGCCGGACGTGTTTGTCCTCTGCGTCGAGAACAGCTCGTACGGCGCACCCTTCTTCGTGATGCGGTTCCGGGATGCGCTCCTCCACTACTCCGCCATGTTCGACATGATGGAGGCGACGGCGCCGCGGGCAGCGCCGAGCGCGTGGTGATCGAGCCCTTGAACGCCATCTGCGAGGGGTCGGAGAGGGAGTATGGCCCGTTGACTAGCTGACGTGGCAAAGGACCAGACGCCAGTTAACTCCATCGCGCGCACGGGCCCACCCACCCCGTCCCATCTTCTTCCTCCCCAGACCGAAAACACATCTGCCTCCTCTC
>NC_041387.1:664934587-664967208 GCF_002162155.2 Triticum dicoccoides | reverse complement strand
ATCCCTCCAATTTTTCTTCGTTAGAACATCTTATTTTTAGAGCATTATGGAAGATTAGGTGATGTTAGATTAGTAGGTGATTTCTTAGTTTTAGGATTTTTTGTGTAGTTTTTAGATGCAATAGATCATTTGTATGTAGCATTATGTTGTATTGTTGGCTATGTAGCATTTGTATGTAGTTTTTAGATGCAATAGATTTTTTGTATAGCATTATGTTGTGTTGTTTAATATGTATGTAATTATATATGAATGTTTTAGAGAGATATTGCATGTTTATTATGTATGTAGAGGAACATGATGTAATACATGATATTACATGATGTAGTACATGATGTATTGTTTAATATGTATGTTGAGGAACATATGTATAGGAATGTTTTAGAGAGATATTGCACATATTGTTTACTCGTGAAGTCTTGCATATATTGATATGTTTTAACATATTCCTTATGAAGAAATATTGCATATATTGTTCATGTATTTAAATATCATGATATGATATGATTTTAGGGTAGGATGGCGGATGATCAGGACAATGGCCCATGGTATGACGGATTAATGGAGGAGTACGACAGAAATCATCGTGCTCGTGCCCTTGAGAATCGGAAGGTAAGAAGGAACACCTATAAATTGTTGGTGTGTTTTCATGTGCGTTCTTCGGCTGATATGAACGTCACATTTTTTTGGCAGAATATAGTAGCTATGCGCATGAGGGGTCATGGTGCTAATGACTTCCCGTACGACGAGCGGTACGAGTCGTACATTGCCCGATTGGGTCTTCTTCCCTTTCTGTTCCAATTCAAGCGACCCCCGCCACCGGTGAACAGCGCGGCGCTCACCGTACTTGTGGATCGTTGGAGGCCCGAGACACACTCATTCCACCTTCCCTGTGGGGAGATGACGATGACCCTAGAGGACAGGGCCATGATAAGCGGCCTTCCTATCAACGGCCTTGCTGTTACGGGTCATGTCAGCTCCAATAACTAGCGTGCTCGTGTTGGCGTTTTAATTGGTGTGGAGCCCGAGCAGCCTGAGCCAGGCAAAGCTGACAGCGCGAAAGTGAAACATTCTTGGCTGAAACAAGTCAGAGGAGTAGACAATCCGTGCCCTCAGGGTGCCCCTGAGACCATGGTGCAACAATATGCTCGGGCCTATCTTTGGTATGTATTAACCAAAGTAGTCTTCACAGATGCAACCAGGAACTCAGCCCTCTGGATGTATTTAGAGCTACTCAGTGATTGGGATATTCAGTATAGCTGGGGTTCAGCGGCACTAGCATACCTCTATCGTCAGGTAACAGCAATTTGCACACATTTATCTTGCATTTGTCATGCGCCACATGGCCACACATTGCTAACATGTTTGTGTAATTGCAGTTGGACCTTGCGTGTAAGAGGACAAAAGGTGCATCCTCATTATCCGTATTTGTGTGGGGCTTATCTGTGTGGATGTGGGAACGGTTGCCTGTTGGACGGCCCGAGTTAAAGAACCCACAGCACCCAAACCCGGGTGAGCATGAAGGGCTTCATCATGATGATCCATATCGGCGCCCCACAATTGCACATTGTTGGGATCAGGTGAATGTTTACACAGGAAGCTCTCATGTGCGATACAAGTGTTATGTCAACGAGCTGGACACCTTGACTGTTGAGCAGGTACCAACAAGTTAATTGAGATAAAATGTAGTGAAGATCGAAATATATACCTAACATGTTAGGTACTCATGTTGTAGGTTTTTTGGAGGCCTTATGTGAACGATCGTACGTTCGACCTCAACCAGATGTGCACGCGTGATAGTCATCTTTGGCGGGCGAGGTGTCCAATGATATGCTTTTACGCGGTTGAGTGGCACTTTGTAGACCGTGTTGCTAGGCAATTTGGCAAACTACAAGGTATTCCAAAGGAGGAGAGCAAGGAGGCAATCTCAGCTCTGCATCGGTGAGCAAAAATGTCTTTGAGATTTGCAATTGAGCATTGTGAAAGTTTATGTTCGCTAATGGTTTAAAACATGCATTGTTTGTAGGTTCAATCGAAGGAACTATCAGGATGTATCGGATTGGGCGAACAAACACCGTAAATGGAGAGACACATGGAATCAAAGAGAGACTTTACTGGAGTCAGAGAATAGACCCCACAATGAATCAGCATACCAGAAGTATCTTCTGTGGTATGGGAAGCGTTACCGGTTGAAGCTTAAGCCCGGTTGGACTCAGGAGGAGTGGTCCGAGTTGGCGTCGGAAGACCCGTCAACTGCAGAAGGATATCATTCCTTCAACATTGCGGTGAGAGAGACCCAAGGGAGTCAAGTTGACTACGCACCCATGCATGACGAACTGGTAATTCAACAAACAACCTTGTATTACCTCGTCGTTTTCAAATACGAATGTATGAATGTTTGTTGTGTTAATGAATTGTAGGGCAGAGAGTCGCTCATGTGCGTGAACGATGCGAATGTAGCACTCAGTCATCCCGCTAGAGGTGGATTATCTGAGAGAACTCTGAGTACCACGATGGAGGTATGATCATATTTAGAAAATCTTAACTTAATGGATTAGTTATTTGCATCTAACATATTTTGTTGTGTTCTCGCAGAAGTTTAGGAATCGGTTCCACAAGATGGCAGCTATGCTTTCTTGCCACGGTGCTAAGTCCGTGGACGTGTTTACAGGTGGTACTAGCCGCTCCGCCAGAGCTAATCGTCGTCATCTTCGTAACGAGGAGATAGAGGAAGAGGAAGTACAAGAAGATGAGCCGACGGAAGAGGAGCAGGAACAACAAGAGCATGAGTTCGATGTCGGTGCTCCACAACCATCACAGCCTACACAACCGAACAAAGGCAAAGGGAAAGATAAGACACCTAAAGTGCCAAGAAAGAAGACATGGAATAGTAGATTCCAAAGCCCCGAGTATCCTCATGAGCTTTTGCCTAAGGGAATGACTAGAGAAGTGGATAGCGAAGAGGATGAGGAGGAAGAGGAGGAGGATCGGCTAGTGCATAGAGGAAAGGGAAAAGCCATGAAGAGAGGAAGAAGGAACTGAGCAAGAATGAACTTGGTGAATGTGATGTCGTATGTTAGTTAAATTTGTAAGAACTTGTTGTGTAGTGAACTTTTTATGTTGTCTTGAATTAGTGGATTGAACTTTAAACTTGTTATGAATTTGGTCATTTGTCTCAACTCACTCTACATACCAAATCACATAAGCATTACATAGTCTGAAATCACATAAGCATTACATAGTCTCAAGTCACATAAGCATTACATAGTCTCTAATCACATAAGCATTACATAGTCTCAAATCACATAAGCATTACATAATCTCAAATCACTTCAGCATTACATAGTCTCAACTCACTCTACGTACCAACTAGGTTTCCTATATAAATGCAATTCAATTACCTTTCTCCATTTCCATTCTTCTAACATTTGTTGAATTACATTATCATTAGTTACCTCAACAAGTTTAAAGGCCCCAGGTTCATCTGCTTGCTTGAGGCTGTGGTAGTAAATAAAATCGTCTTCCTTCAACCCGTGCTTTATCATGAATTTAGTCTTCAACCAATCAAAAGTGATGTCCACTTCACTAATTTTCTGGCATACACTAGGAAAGCCGACCACATGAACAACAGGGTAAAGCATCCACTGAGTATCCTTAGCCATCTACAAAACCTACCCCTTGAGCATCAATGACAATTGTTGGTTATCAAAAAAAACATAATTTATATATCCAAATCACTAAGATCAACTAAGCAAAGTTAACCCTAAAACACTAACAAAACTTAACCCCCAAACTTTCTATTCATAAACAAAATATTATTCCTACACCAAGCATATCCCTATTACCACTGATAGACAACCTCATCAAACACACTAAAATTGTGGGATCTTGTGAACTAGGGTTTCTCCAAGATGTAAAGTATCTAGCAAAATAACAAGATTTAACCAAAAATAATTGGATGGTTCGAAGGAGATTACCGGAAGCAACAAAGTGATGGAAAGATCCACACAAGGGAAGCACCTTTTGGAGAGGATTTCAAGGGGGCTTGAGTGTTGGGAAAGAGGGGGAGAGCAAGAAGGCAGCAGCAAGCTCGGGGTGGATTGGGAAGAGTGAGTGGGCCCCGCATAAAATGCTCAATGTGCATTTCCTCTCTGGGTAAGGGTCCAGACGCCGGGGTCCTTGGCGTCTGTTGACCAAATACCAGACGCCAGGGTCCCTGACGTCTGGTGATATTACCAAATGCCAGTAGTTTTTCCTGTTTGGATAGGGGCCAGACGCCAGGGTCCTTGGCGTCTGGTGACCAACTACCAGACGCCAAGGTCCCTGGCGTCTCGTGACATTACAAAATGCCAGTACGTCTGCCTGTTTGGGTAGGGTCCAGACACCAGGGACCCTAGCGTCTGGTGGCGTTTCAAAACACCAGTAGGTTTGCCTGTTTGGGTTGGGGCCAGACACCACGGACCCTGGCGTCTGGTGGCGTTTCAAAACACCAGTAGGTTTGCCTGTTTGGGTTGGGGCTAGACGCCACGGACCCTGGCGTCTGGTGGCGTTTCAAAACACCAGTAGGTTTGCCTGTTTGGGTTGGTGCCAGACGCCACGGACCCTAGCGTCTGGTGGCGTTTCAAAACACCAGTAGGTTTGCCTGTTTGGGTTGGGGCCAGACGCCACGGACCCTGGCGTCTGGTGGCGTTTCAAAACACCAGTAGGTTTTCCTATTTGGGTTGGGGCCAGACGCCATGGACCCTGGCGTCTGGTGGCGTTTCAAAACACCAGTACATTTACCTGTTTGGGTTGGGGCCAGACGCCAGAGACCCTGGCGTCTGGTGGCATTTATTATTATTTTTGTCTCTTCAACAACATCGTTTAAATCATGAACGTTATCACTATTGTTGTTTTTTGCATCAAAAATTTATTGTATGTGCTTTGGAGCTTCGGTTTTTCTTTCTCTTCCCTTCGGGAATCACATATTTTTTCTCCGAGAAGCACACAAGTTCATTCAAATTCATTCGAATCCATAACATCAAGTTCATTCAAATCCATTACATCAAGTTCATACAAAGTTCATCACACACAAGAAGTCGCGAATAACATGAAAGGTTCATCACACACAAGAAGTCTCGAATAACATGAAAGGTTCGTCACACAAGAAGTCTCGAATAACATGAAAGGTTCATCGCACATAATAAAGTCCAGAAAGCTTTCTCGCGTGCCCTCTGTCTACTGAGTAGTACGGGGTCATTTTCCCTTCTGGTCGCGTGCCTCGTCCTCCGCCTGTGCATCACGAGCCCTTGCAAGCTTTCTTGCCCTCTCTTCTTCATGAGCCTCCTTCTCCTTGCGTAGCCTCTCCTCCTCATGCTTTTTGCGCTTCTTCAACTCCTTCTCACGACGCCAAAACTCCTCCTCCCGTGCTAAGGATTCCTCAAAAAGGGCTTGCCTCCGCATGCAATCTCGATATTGTTCCTCTTCCACATGTTTTGGTACTTCGTGATCTATCCAAGTGAAGTAGTTGCAAAGTGGCGGAGGCGACTACATAAAAGGCAATTTTAAATTAGTAATATGAGTTCAATCAAATTGAAATTATTTGGAAGTCATATCTAACATACCGGTGGTACGTCATATGCGTGGGCTGGCTTCGCACGGTCATGTGCATAGTTGGCGCACAAGAAAAATCTTCTACCTTTTGTGTAAGCCTTTCTATGGTCAGTGGACACCTTCACCTTGCAAACATCGCCGCACCAACATGGTGGTGTGGGCACATCCTTCTCCTTCTCCTAGTCCAACTTTGCCTCCCTCCACGTCCTCGGCAAGTCATCTCGGTCGACGCACGGCGGCCTCGGCCTCGTCAAGGAACCGGATGAAGCCATGCCTACAAAAGGAACAACTGTTAGCACAAGACAAGAACAAACTGAATGTGTAAGTACAATAAAACAAGAAACGCTATGATTTGTATGAACACATAATGTACCATTTTTATTGTATCAACCATCTGGATTATGCAAATAACCAAATGCCGATCCATTATTAACCCGTCGTGTACGACGAACACCACCTCTAACACTTGATCCTCCTCCACGGCTAGTCCTTCCTCCACGGCTAGTCCTTCCTCTACGGCTACCACCATCACCTCTCCCCCCTCGTTCACCACCTGATCCTCCTCCAACCCTAGTCGTTCCTCTATGGCTACCACCATCACCTCTCCCTCCTCGTTCACAACCTGATCCTCCTCCAACCCTAGTCGTTCCTCTACGGCTACCACCATCACCTCTTCCCCCTCGTTCACCACCTGGTCCTCCTCCACGGCTAGACCTTCCTCCACGGCTAATGTCCCCCTTTGACGTTTTCCTTTTCTTGCATGTCTGTGCATTGTGTTTCCCTTCATCGCAACCCCCACAATTTATGGTGTCAGGAACCTCCATGAAGTGGCCGCTACCAAATTGTTTCATGCCGGTGTATCCAGCCAGGTCATCCATATCACCCCTGAACCTCTTAGTTCTCCTTCTTCCCTTCGTCTCCACCTTCATGAGGGGGTCTGTCTTAATATGGGGGCCATGATACTCAGGCCACTTTGATCGGTCTAAAAAGGGATGAAACCGAGGCGCCCATGTCAACCTAGTAGCTTCCACATGAAACTCTTGCATCTGAACGGTTTTCCCATCACAAACTGATATGTGTGTCGCCCTTGCCGCTGTTATCAAATGCGAGCATGGCCAATGGTACTTGCGGCCTCTCGCACTGGCACCACCGTGACTTGAGTTTCACCTCAAAGGCCAGACCACCATATGAATAACCGTCTCGTGTTGTGCCACCTGGCTCGTCAATTTGATAGATCATTTTAATTTATTCGAATGTGATAATTTGTTGTTGCGAAGACTTGCTTGATTGTAACTGAAGCCATTCATCAACCTTTTCCGGATAATCCATGTTTTCACCAATCCAATTGGCGGTCTCTTCTGAATGCATCTGAAAGTAATCATTAAGCTTGAAGAAGGTATACTCCACAATTGCAGTCACCGGCAATGAACGTGCACCCTTGAGCACGTTGTTGAAACATTCAACTAGGTTGCTCGTCATGTCACCATATCGCATACCTCCATCGTCATGAGCGCGTGCCCACTTGTGCTTCTCACTAAAATTCCTTGTTAGGAAATCTTTGCCACCTTCGTTCACCGCTGCAAAGAGTTTGTTGTACCGAGCATCGAAAGCTTCGGTGGTGAAGGCCACACATACATGGGTAAGGTCTTTGCTTAACTCCTTGCACTTGCATGCCCGATAAAAGTTGGCCACGAAATGCCTCATGCACCATCTGTGGTGAAGCTTTGGAAAACCAGGAATATCAATGTCAACTACCTTCAGTATGCCATGGTGTCGGTCCTATATGATGCATACCTCCCTAGCACCAATCACATTGTGCCTCACATGACCCATGAACCACTCCCAATTGTCTTGGTGCTCAGAAGGTACCAAACCAAATGCCACTGGCAACACATTGTCATTCGACGAGTGAGCCATTGCTACCATTAATGTGCCCTTGTATCTCCCCGTCAAGAAAGTGCCATCTATAGACAAGACCGGACGACAATGCTTAAATGCCGCCACACATTATCCATAACTCCAGAAGGCATGACGGAACACTCCATGATTATCATCGACCACATGATACATGTCTGGGTTCCTATGTGCAATCGCTCCCAACAACCTTGGCAGCTGGTTGTATGCTTCTTCGTAACCACCATACAACATCCTAATAGCATTTGCCTTGGCCTTCCATGCCTTTCCATACGTGACTTGATAACCAAATTGTTTTTTCACCATCCGCATGAGAAACCTCACTTTGACAGTGGGATCAACGGCTATGTCTCTCATAAATTTGTATCTGAGCTACTGTGACGTGAGCTGGCGGTGTGTCGTACGGAGTTCTTTCTTTGACGGTTTGCACCTATGAGTGGCAACACAACTTCTTAAGACCCATTCTCCGGTTTCTTCAAGCTTTCTGCAATGAACCTTCCATGGACATCCGGTTTCTCCTGCTTTCTCACACTTCACGGTGTAACGCAATTTTATGTCGGAGTGCTCAACCAAAATTGGCATGTGGTTCCAAATGGCATAGTCACACAACCAAACCTTCATCCCAACCAAACTTGTAAACTTCACTCCTTTCTTCAAATAAGCATTCTCATCCTGTTCTCCTCCCTGGGCTCGGCTGGATCCGGGCAAGGTGTTGGCTCAATCGCCGTAATTCTGAGGCCGCCATCAACCACGGCTTTATGAGCAAGGCTGAGATATCGAAACAAATGAGTTTTTTTTATCAAGCCGGTCAGCTCAAAGTGAATTTGGTTTTCCTCCTTAGTGAATCCATCCTCGTCCAATTCTTCCTCCGTACCTTCGTCATCAGAGCCATACCCATATGCACGCCTAAAAGGTAACTCACGATCCATTTTCTTTTGCGCTATGTAGGCATCCAAGTCACCAACATCATTACCATGAAACCCTTCCTCTAGCTCATCCTCATCATCATGTTCAATTACTTTGTCACTATCAATCACCTCAACTTCATTTGCTTGGCTAGTTGGTGGTTGGCTATAAGCATTAGGGGCATACAACTCAATCTCATTTGCTTCAATGGTTGGTGGTTGAGGATGTGGTTTGCGATAAGCATTGAAGGCATCAACCATAACCTTATGCTCAACAAGAGCCATACTTGTCCTCTCGGCCAGTGGGGAAGAGACATGTCTGTTCAAGTCAATTGCAAACCGAGGAGGTTCAACATTGACTTGTCTTCCGATTGAGCAACCTTTTCCTTGTACACATCCCAATGCAAATCCGATGTGATAGGCATACTTTTTAAGTGAGATTTGGCTCCAACTCCAACATCATACCTTCCTATTAACTTAACATCATCATTGGGGTCCATCCACGCTAAAACATGTCTCACTTTTGCAACAACCTCCTCATATCTAGGGATTGTTTCAAAAACCATTGTTTCCTCATCCGGGTCGGCATTGTTACTAAAAAATGCCTCATTGTCCATATAATGAACATTAACAAGTCCATCAGTCTAAAAACAACAAAATGAATTTAACGCATCAATGACAATTGTTAGTTATCTAAAAACATATATTATACCCAAAAAATATCAACCCTACATGTGTCATTAATTAAGATACACTAAGCAAAGTTAACCCTAAAACACTAACAAACCCTAACCCCCAATCTTCCTACTCATAAACCAAATATTATTCCTATACCAAGCATATCCATATTACCAAAGATAAACAAACTATTCAAACACATTAAAATTGGGAGATCTCATGAACTAGGGTGAGATCCAAGATGTAAAAAATCTTGCAAAATAACAAGATTTAACCAAAAAAATGGATGGTTCGAAGGAGATTACCACAAGCAACAAGGTGATGGAAAGATCCACCGAAGGGAACTACCTTTTGGAGAGGATTTGAAGGAGGGCTTGAGTGTTGGGAGAGAGGGGAAGAGAAAGAAGGCAGCAGCAAGCTCGGGCTTGATTGGGGAGAGTGAGTGGGGTGGGTCCCACCCACTCTCCGGTGGGGTTAGTCTACTTGCCAGTACCAGACGCCGGGGTCCTTGGCGTCTGGCCCTGCTGCCACGTCAGCGAGTCAACGGGCCCAAGACCAGACGTCGGGGATCCTGGCGTCTCCTTTGCAACCCAGACACCAGGCTGTGTGGTGTCACGAGAATAGGTCAGATTGAGAATTATTTTAGGACGCCGATAACTGCCACACGTGTGGCAGTTAGTCGGTCGGCCCGCACGGCCTGTTCGGTGTGGAGACTGATCGGCCCACACGACGGCGTCCGGGCGCACGAGCCATGACCCGCACGTCCGGTGTGTGGCGCGAACGCCCACACGTCCGGGCGGCCCATCACGCTGCCCGCACAACCCGGACGCGCGCTCGACGCCGCGACCTACCCACGAACCCTATCGCCGCCGTGATCTACATCGTCTCCTACCTCCCGATCCCCCTCCATCCCCAAATCGACGAGCCTTCTCTGGTTGCCATGGCAACCAGACTTGATCTGTAGCGGCACCCACCCCCCTCCATCCTACCCCAACCCCTTGACCACCCCAACCACCAACATCAGATTGACGAGACTCGCGGCTGCAGACGACAGAGGAGCAGCTCGATATCCGATCCAATCATCCTTCTGGTACTAATTCCTATCCCACTTTCTGGTTGCCCAAGAAGCGGGCAACTACATACACAACTACCTGGCAATTGCCATATAGATATACTGTTCACTAGAAATCGTGGGAGGAATGGATGGGGTGTTTTTCTTGTATGTACAAAAAAATAGTAGAAAATGCAGTTTCATGTGTTTCTTGTTTGTGCAGTGACTGAAAAACACAGTGGAAAAAAGGCAGGAGAATGAATCAGAAAGATGGCGCAGATCATTGGCTTTCTCAAAACCCGGCAATGCAACCTTGGGATGCATCAGAGTACAATCAACTCATTTCCACGGGACCGTTGCTGCCACTTTTAGAGCAGTATGTGAGCATGGGTACGATAAATGATCAAAAAAATGGGACAATTGCCATGTTATGTGGGGGCATGGGGGAATGGTAATGTACTTATGTCCTACCATGTTACTTTTTTGTAGGGTCAAACTCAAGGGTGACTTGGCAAGTTCAAACACAGGGCGCTAACGCTGATGGAAGTACGTTTGACCAATTTCAAGTAGCCAATGTGGCAAATCAAGGTAACACGTATCAATAAAACCATTCAACTTTTGCCGAGAAAATAATAATAAAAAAGACTTGAAGAGATGGAAAATACTTACAAGTTTTGTGATGGAAAATGCAGCACCGTCATGTAGCACGTGGCAACCGTCAGCAATCGGGTACCTGCCATCAACGACAAACACAGGTGAGTAGTATGAAGTGATTCTGTTGACAATGCAACTTCAAAGGAATTATATGAGACATTGCTGCTTGTGTGTTGTATTCGCAAAAAGTGTAGTTTGTTGTGTGTGATATGAATGAATTTGTCGTGTGTAGTCAAATGCATTTGCCGTGTGTGATCAAATGCATTTGCCGTGTGTGATCAAATGCATTTGCCATGTCTGATCTACTGTGGTTGCCATGTCTGATCTACTGCCGTTGCTATGTCTGATGAACTGCCGTTGCCATGTAATATCAAGTGACGTTGCCATGTATTATCAACTGTAGTTGCCATGTATTATCAACTGCATTTGCCATGTATTATCAACTATGGTTGCCATATCCTATCAACTATGGTTGCCATGTCCTATCAACTGCCGTTGCCATGTATTATCAACTGAATTTGCCATGTATTATCAACTGCAGTTGCCATGTCCTATCAACTATGGTTGCCATGTATAATCAACTGTCGTTGCCATGTATTATCAACTGCATTTGCCATGTATTATCAACTGCATTTGCCATGTCCTATCAACTATGGTTGCCATGTACAATAAAAAATGTCGTTGACATGTATAGAAAAAAATTGTGGGTGCCAAATGTGAACAAACCAGATTATTCTGCACACTATGGTTGATATCGTGCCAGAAATCGGATACACATGGTTTTCTCGGTTATGAAAAAAACTGCCATTCAAACGAAGATTAAACGCATGCATTTTTTTCTTTTTTTCTGTAGGTCCTCCGACTACAATAAACGACAGCGCAGGGGCATCTCATGCGGGTACCTTTGAGCACACGGGAGGGTCATCACAACAGCAGGTCGCCGATGATACGACAAACAATGAAGAATTAGTGCCGGGGCTAGCAATCATTGAAGCGATGACAACAAGCACACCATTGCCCACAGGCACAAGCAACAATCAAGCAGACGAAACAGCCACAAATACTGAAGTGAATGATGAAACTGATGATGAAGCGCAATGGGATGAAGAAGATGTGCAATCAGTAATCGCGGTACCTCAAGCACCTTATGTTGGGCAGATATTTGCTACATTTGACGATGCCAAAGACTACTACCAGAATTACGCACTATTCCATGGGTTTGCGGTGAACACAGAATACCACAGGAAAAAAACAATGAGTACAACAGAGGTGAATTTATGTGTCACAAGGCACACAGGAACAAAAAGGGTAAGGGTGTTCTTCCTGTCATGCCGGAACGAAAAAGAGGCGTCGTTCTCAAGATAGAATGCCCTGTCCGGTGTAAGCTAAACGCGGATGGTGCGTGGTGGGTGGTCACCGAGTATTTCGGTGAACACAACCACGAACTGATAAAGAAGTTTGACCTGGTAAAATTTCTGAGGGCACACAGAGGGTTCAACCCAGTCGAGAAGAAGTTCATAAAATTGTTGCATGACTGTAACGTCGGTCCATCAAGAATGATCCAAATACTCTCCATGATAGACAGCAGAGATGGTAGTCTCAGTAGCATGTCGTACATACCAGCGGACGTCACGAACCTAAAGGCGAAATACAGAAGAGAGAGCAGGTTGGCTGACGTCGAAGACGCAATAGCTTACTTTGAAGATAAATCAAGGGAAGACAGTGATTTCTTCTACAGGATAAGATTGGACGACGAGGACCGTGTCAGAAACATGTACTGGGTGGATGGTGCTGCAAGAAGAGCGTATAGGCATTTCCATGATTGCATTTCCTTCGATGCAACGTATCTCACTAATATGTACAAGATGTCGTGCGCTCCATTCATAGGAATAAACAACCATAATCAGTCATTGCAGTTCGGGTGCGGCCTCGTTCGGAACGAAGATACCGATGGTTACACGTGGCTCTTCAAAAACTTCTTGGAGTGCATGGGTGTAGTTGCTCCGATGAACATAATTACAAACCAGGATTTCAGCATGCGAGCAGGCATTCAGGAGGTGTTTCCCTTGGCAGTGCATAGGCACTGCAGGTGGCATATCATTAAGAAGGCTGAGGAGGCACTAGGACCATTTTTTGCTGACCGTCCGGAGCTGCACAAGGCGTTCGAGTTGTGCGTGGACCACAGTTTGACGGTGGAGGAGTTTGAGAGGAGCTGGACGGCTATTATTGAAACTTACCAGGTCCAAGACAACGAGACTCTTGCTAGCCTGTGGGAGAAGCGAATGTACTGGGTTCTGGCCTACTTCATGCAGTGCTTCTTCCCATTCTTACAGACTACTCAGCACAACAAGGGGTTCAATGCTGTGTTGAAGCGGTACATCAGCCCTGGCAACTCATTGTTGCAGTTTGCCAAGCAGTACACAGCTTTGCAGAACAAAATATTAGGAGCAGAACTACAACAAGAGGCAAACACTGCACTGAAGCAGCCTAAGTTGCTAACATATTTACCGATGGAGAGGCATATGAGCAAGATATATACCGGCGCGATTTTTAACAAGTAAGTGCAGTATCGTATCCTCTTATTTGCAGTACCATGAGGGGTTTTAGGTGTCATGTACATTGCAACATATGGGACAGACTTTCCTTGTCGAGCTGAATCGTTCAAAATTACCAAACGTGTGCTTTGTAGGCATGTAATGTAGTTGCCGTGTCTGTTGATGTGAAGTGGCAGTGCGTAGTGAATACAAGTTTTAATGTGAAAACTGTATGTACTTGCCATCTGTGACAAAAAAATGATACGTTTGCCATGTTGAGTAAACTACAATTGCCATGTTGAGTAAACTACAATTGCCATGTCGAGTAAACTACATTTGCCATGTCGAGTAAACTACATTTGCCATGTTAAAATGAAAACTATATTCCAGAAAATGTTATTTTATCTGTATTTCCATGTACAATGTTGTGAGTTTGCCAATGCTTGGAAAAATATAAATTTGCCAAGTCGTACAAAAATACTTTTGATGTGCTAAGTAAAATGCATTTGCCATGGTAATCGACCTACGGTTGCCATGTTAAATGATATACGAGTTGCCATGTTTAGTGAGATGTGTTTGTCATGTTTAGTGAGATGCGTTTGTCATGTTAAATGAGATGCGGTTGCCATGTTAAATGAGATGCGGTTGCCATGTTAAATAAACTGCAGTTGCCATGTTATCTGAACTGCAGTTGCCATCATACATAAGTTTAACAAATAAATCACAAACAACGCGCAGGTTCCAAGAAGAATTAAAGCGTGCCAGCATGTACACGGCTTACAGGCTTGACGAACACACGTTCAAGGTGTGTTCTCTAATGGGCATGTCCTATTCGGAACCCGAAGACCCGAACAAGGGAAGGAACTACTTTATCAAGGCGTCTATAGACGAAGGCGAGTACTACTGCGAGTGCTGCAAGTTCGAACGGGACGGTATTGTGTGTTGTCACATACTGAAAGTGATGGACATGCTTGCGGTCACGCGCATGCCACGCCATTTCATACGACGGCGATGGACTTGGGACGCCGACGAATTGTTGGGGCCACAAACATCAGACACTGTTTTGGCGGTGCATGAGGACAGGCCAAAGGCGACCATGGAAGCCGTGAGACACGTTGTGTTGACCAAGAACTATGCAGAACTAATAGACGAAGCATGCAAGTGTGACGAGACAGCTAGGGTGGCAGAAAAACACAGAAAGGCCCTGAAAAGAGAGCTTGATGAGATCAAAAAGCGGAAGGACGAAGAAGCCTTACACAGGTCCCCCCGCACCTCAAGTGTGCCTTCATCCACGGGTCCTTCCTCTGAAAACTTCGAGATAGGTTCTGGGACAGCAAGCACACAAACCCAGGTCAGGAACCCGCCCCGTTCCGTCACAAAAGGGCGCCCAAAAGAGGTGAGATACAAGTCAGGGCTGGAAATTCAAGCAAAATTCAAGAAACCGAAAAAGGGGACGGGAAATACTTAGGCAAGTGTCAAGGACTGTAGCTTGGGAGTTGGAGATTCCTTTTTTTGGAAAAAGTGGATGGTCAAAAAGATTTTGCAAAACAGCGAGAATATGCGTTGGTTGACATTAGGATTCAATACAAACTGCCATGTGTCTATGACTAAACTTGCCACGTTTGTGCTACTATATTTGTCATCCAGCTGCCATCTAGTTTGCCATGTAATTTCTACTGAAACTGCCATGCGGTATCTACTGAAACTGCCATGTAATTTCTACTGAAACTGCCTTGTAATTTCTACTGAAACTGCCATATGGTTTCTACTGAAGCTGACATGAAATTTCTTCTGAAACTGCCATATGGTTTCTTCTGAAACTGCCATATGGTTTCTACTGAAACTGCCATATGGTTTCTATTGAAACTGCCATATGGTTTCTACTGAAACTGCCATCGCTTATCTTTCTACATTCAGACCACTTAGATTTCACACACGCATGTATTGCACTATAAACGTACTGTGAACAAACTAGTTGGAAACATCATATGCGAAATAACGGAAATATTCGAAACCATCATACTGTGGACATAAACGTGGTTCTTCTAACACCTAATCAGGTTCACACACACACATATATTACAAATAATTCAAACAGTACTCACGGGCTAAACAGTATGTACTACACTAAGGGGATGGGGGAAGTGGACGTAGTCATGACAGAGCACATAGACATAGTTTTTTTTAAAAAGGACAAGGTGATACCTTACATTCATCAAGCACAGAATGTAAGGTAGGCTTGCCATAAGGAGCATCATGCAATCACTTTTACTTCTTGATGGCAGTTTTGACAGCATCCTCCAAGAACTCCCGTGCATTCTCCCGCTTGTTGAAATCTCCATTCATAAGCCAGTTCCATGTGTATATTTTGCGGAGCTCTAGGACCATTGCATCTGTGATCGTAGGGACACGTCGACCTTCCCACTTTGCAAAGTACTCCAAAGCATGAAAGCCGCAGTCGTGCCTGCAAGGATAGAAAAAGTGAACTCGTGCCGACATGGAAAATGATGAACCTTAATGATAAAGTGACACGGTTTTAAGACTGCTGTGGACAACGCATGACAAAAGTTGGTAATTACCCGTTTCCTTGCTTCTCAGTCGTCACATACTCAATTGGAAAATGGCTGATCTGGACCTTCGAGTTTTTGTAGTGTCGCTTCCATGCCTCTTTCAGGTTAGCGATGAAGAATTCAGCATGCGTCGTCAAATATGTATCTTCTTCTGAGCGGATCGAATCAAGCACCTCAAAACGTTGGTACTTCAGGTCAACGCAGATCGCGTAGTGGTGGCCACACTTGTCATCTCGGTTGTGTGGTGCAAGCTCCTGGAACATGGGAAACATCACCTGTAAGATAAAAAATAGAGAAAAAGAAGAAATAAGAGTTCACACTAGAACAGATTGATGTAGTTTGAAAAATGACATTTAATATATTTTGCCGGATGTAGCAAAATAGGTACAAGAAAGGATAAGCAAAACAGTGCTACAAAAAATGCAGACACAGAGAAATGTTTATTTACCATGTTCAATTTAAAGGAGTTGCCATCCATGTATGAAGCCGCATAGTTTGCATTAAAAACAACAAAAACTATTTTACATGGCAACTGTTGCCACATGGAACATATGTCACGAAAGCCGTTTGTAACACACCATATCAAGTACATCTACTGACAGAAAATAGGCATACCATGCAAAAAGGAAATGTATCAGGAAGTAGAGACACTCACATATTTTTTCAATGTGAGCTTGAAATCACCATGCGTGGCAAAATGCGTCCTCAGAAGTTTGTGGTGGAAGTCACCATCCCATATCTTGCATGTCACGCTATACTGCATGATCGTCTTGTCGGGACAAACGTCCACGTGCGTGTTGATGAAGTCAATCCCGCATGCAAGTACATTCTTCGACATCTTGCCAAGTGGCCTCACAGACTCAGCAAGATCACCCAGATCAACGTAAGTGACATCGCATTGTACGATTTTCGTTCTATCCAAACATGAGCTGTATGAAAATGATGTAACATGAAAGAATCATGACTACTACAAAAATGGAAAAACATAAAACATAGACAACGCATGGCTAGATCAGGAAATAAAGCACTAAAAAATGGTAGAAAATCAAAGGAAAAGGGTTATTGTGGTGTGGACATTACGCTCTCAACTCCTTCATATGCTTGTTGTTCGATCTGGCATTTCCAAAACGCTTGAGAATGTCGTATAGCTGGTTCTGCTCCTTTGTCGCCTTAACTACGGGCTCGTAGTCATCCCCGCGTGGTGCATGGACCACCCTAATCTGCCTCACAGATCCAGGCGTGGCACTTTTAATGGTATCCTCAGATACGGACTCAGTTGTCACATTAGAACTTCATTGCCACTTAACCCGTGAGGACCTCCTGTACAATGCTTCATCTTCAATCCTACGGTACGCGTCTTTGAGTGACGGCGAAATCTCAAGAGGGGTGGCTGTAGGAAAGACGAAACAACGGGTTAGGAATATTGTAAGCAAATGGAGAAAATAAAATTTCAGAAAAGAGTGAAAATGTAGGTGCTAATTGAGGAAGTCATATGGAGTTGCCATGTAGAAGACCACTCTAATTGCCACATGCATTACACTGGGATTGCCATGCCTAATCAACTGTAGCTGCCATGACTAATCAACTGCAGTTGCCATGCAGCAAAACTAAGGTTGCCTTGTGCATTCCAAAAAGAATTTGCAATGTGGGGTCAATGTGTAGTTGCCATGTGGCATCAACTGTAGTTGCCATGTGGTGACAACTGTAGTTGCCATGTGCATTTCATTAGATTTGCCATCACCAGTCACAAACAAAAAAAAACTTGTGACAAACATCGTGGAAAAGAAAATAATGTACCTTGCACTATCGGCTCAGCAAACTTCACAGCCTTCCTGCCGTCAAGAATTGGTTGTGACATCATTGGGACCGTGTCCGCCGGAAAAGCAAACGCAACAGGCATAGGATCTTGCACTGCTGTTGCATCTGCACTGCGATCGATGCCAAGGATGCAGCTCGGTGGGGTGAAATCTATTGGGTGCCTCTCCCGCAAACCATCCGGATCTTGAGCAAGTTGCTGCGCAGAATCAAGAGGTGACAGATCAACAAACATTCCTGCATCGTCTGCTATGGGTTCATCAGGCTTGTTAGTGGGCACGGGCGCGGTGTCAGTGACCTCCGTTGCAACTTCCTTCACTATCCTCCTGTTTGGGCTATATGGGACGCCAGTGTTGACTGGGAGCTTCGAAGTGCGCAGATTTAAGTTGGCGTTCTCCATGACTATGGTGGGCGCAGACCGTTCCAAAGGTTCACCTCCTGCGTCGGCAGTATCCCGGACTTCCGTTTTCTCCATGACAATGCTTTTGGCAGGAGGTGGGAACAACGTCGAAGCAGACACAAACATGGACTCGTCTCTCCTCCTCGAAACTGCACCTGGTGCGTTTGATGTTTGCGCAGGATGCTTGCGGGGGCTACGCCGCATAGGTGGCAGACCGGATCGCGCAACGGTCGTCGTAACAGCCTCTGGACCACCAACCGATGGAGCTGCTGTGTGATGAGACTCAACTGTGGGTGGCCTCTCTTTCTGAACCGTTGCCACGGCCTCTGGACCACCAGACACGTGCTTGGAACCCATATCAGATGAGCGGAAATCTTCCTTGTTTAGGACAATCTCAGGAGCATTCACTTCAGCACTTGCTGATGGAGTGGCATTGCTCAAAACAGCAGTCCTCATCGACAACAGTGTGGGCAATATCTCAGCGGTGCTGGCGGATACTGACTCATCACTCCCAGATGTACGGATGGTCACTGTTGTGGTCTGCAAATCTGCAACCGGCGGAGATGGTCTGTAATGCCCAGGATGAAGTTATACCGGGGACTTGTGATGAATTCAAGCCCGGGGTATAAAGTCATCCTAAACACGTAGCAAGGTGGAAAAATCATACACGCATACAACATATGAAAGGGGTACAGGAATAATAAGCCAGGCAACACATGCCCCAGAATATAATATAGTAATATAACATCATATTATTACAATCTCATAATATCCGACTCCGGATCTAAAAAGATAAAATACCACCCTGCTACAAGCCCCGGATCACCCGACTAGGAACCCAATCTACTGATCGTACGAATAAGTAACATAGAAACGCCCACGGTCCTCGTCGTACTCCCACTGCAGCTCCTGAGCATCAGCATTATCGAACTCAGTCGTACCTGCATCTGAGGTGTTGTAGTAACTGTGAGCCACGAGGACTCAGCAATCCCGATACCCGGGGTAACAAGACTAAGCAAGTTTAATAGGAGGGTTCAGGCTGTTTAAGTGGAGCTGCTGCAAGCGACTAAGCATTGTATGGTAGCTAACATACGCAAATCAGAGTTAAGGTGAGAAGGCCCACGCCAACGGTCAAGACTAATGATCACTAAGTGATCCTAGCTATCTTACGGTCAGACATAACCCCATCGTGTTCTCTTCCCGGATTCCTCCGAAAAGAGACAATCACGGTACGCACACGGTTGGTGTATTTTAATTAAGTTAACTTCCGATTATCTACCACCGGTATTAAACAAATCCAATCCGCCCATAATCGCCGGCACGGCTTTCGAAAGATAATACCCTGCAGGGGTGTTCCAACTTAGCCCATGACAAGCTCTCATGGCATGCGGAGACAATCCTCCATAGTAAAGAATCCGATCAGACTCAGGTTCTAGTTGCACAAGACATTTCTGCAAAGGCGAAACAAATCCAGCAAAGACCTCCCGGCGTGCCGACACCCTGATAGTAGCCGCGCGTATCTCGTCTCAGGCCACGACCGGATGAGCTATGCATACAGTGGCCAAATACCCAAGTTGCCAAGGGGCGGCCCTGCACGGTGCTCTAGTTTGGACCAACACTCATGAGGAGCACTGGCCCGGGTTGTTGATTAAAAGAGTCCACGGGTTCTAGCCGGTCCCTATGCAAGTTTTAGTTGTTATGCCAAATGGTAAAACCAATGTTGGGCCTTGCTGGAAATGTTTAACCCAAATGAACTATCAAGGGGTCCCCATAAAACCCTACCGCGTTAGGAACGCAAGATCAAGGAACATAATACCGGACTGACCGTACTTAAGGCGGCAAGAGCGGAACAAAACACCAAGCAAAAGGCTTAGCCTTCCGCCCTTTACCAAGTATATAAGAGTGCATTATTAACATAGCAATATTGTGATATCCCAGAATATATATATTATGATCCAACAAGGATCAACCTGCAACTAGCAACGCTATAAGAACAAGGGGCTTAAAAACAAGCGCTACCTAGCCAATCAAGGTTTTGCTGGGACAGGATTGGTTAGAGTCATCGAGGCAACATAAGGGGCTAAACATGTGATAGGATTCGTTGACATAGCGAAAGAGCGTATAACTAGCCAAACAAGCATAGTAATGGTATCACGGGTAAGGATCATCTTGCCTGGTAATTCCTCGGTAGGATCGGTAAACAACTCCTCGGTATGATCGTAATCAACGGAACCCTCGTTCACGAAATCGTCTCCCGGAGCTACCCACACACAAACAAGAATACAATAAACATACCACACAACAAAGTGCATATGAAACATGTATGCATATGACTATATGATGCAACGAATCGAAACGTTAACGGAAACGAAGGGGCACGATGATCGGAGGGAGTTATGAAGTGGACAGCAAGGAAATGGCCCAATCTTGTCAGGACAAGGTAGCCATTGGATAGGGGAGGTGAAATTGATTGAAAACCATATAAAGATCATAGCAATCGGAGTTACGAGCAAGAAATGACAAGCATATCAAGTTACAAGAAAATCTGCCAAAAACAACAACTTAGCTACTTCAACACAACAATTAAATATGCTACAGCAACTCAAATAGAAATCTAAGAACATGGCTGGAAAGAGCATTTCAACTACAACAATAAAGTCCAACTAAGCTACTCATGAAAATGCTTGGAAGACAATTAAAACAGGAGCTAAACATGTGACAAAATTACTGTTTACAGACTTAGTAGAAATTTAGCATGGCAAGCAGGAAACAGAATCTGGAAGCAACTTTAGAGCATGGTAGTTAACACATACAGCAAAATCTTCTACAGCAACATAGCATGAAAATGTTAAGCATGACACCCTTAACAAAAGTTCCTTACTGAAGTTTAGCTAGATATGCACAGGTTAAAAGATAACAGGAGCTAAACATGGCATCTGGATTATTTCAACACTTAGGACTTAGTGAAATTTACCACATGTTTAAAACAGAATTTAGTAGCAACTTCAACAGCTTGTGCCACTCAACATAATGATCCAAAAATTACAACAAAAATCCTACAGCACCATGGCATGACATAGAAGACAATGGCACAAAGTTTACCCCTAAGGCTATTATCATGTGGGCCATGCATCAAATCTAAAACAGCAACAGATTATTTCAACACTTAGGACTTAGTGAAATTTACCACATGTTTAAAACAGAATTTAGTAGCAACTTCAACAGCTTGTGCCACTCAACATAATGATCCAAAAATTACAACAAAGATCCTACAGCACCATGGCATGACATAGAAGACAATGGCACAAAGTTTACCCCTAAGGCTATTATCATGTGGGCCATGCATCAAATCTAAAACAGCAACAGATTCAAATATTCATGCACACAAACTTGCTCAAAACTCAAAAAAAAAATACCACCATCAGATTCCTTGGATTTTTCTACCCCAAAAACATATATAATATGTTGGGGGTTGCTTGGAAAAATAATGCACAATTGCAAAGAACATAAACTGCCAATTATGGAAATATCCAAAAACGTATTATTCCCAAAAGGGAACATTCCCAAACAGGCCAACTCCCACGAGTTGATTAAGATATGCACTGGAGTGGATGACAGGTGGGGTCTGGATGCTAGTGAGGCTGACCAATGGGACCCACCTGTCAGCGAGACTGGATAAGCAAAAATGCGCGCTGAGGGGACTCGAGCCTGTGATCAAGCCTGACGAAACTGAAGCGCCTACCACTGCGGTACGCGCGTGCGTCTGAACATACAGGCGCTGCAGCTTAGATGAAGTATCGACAGGAACTACGCCACTGCTCAAGCAGAACAGAGCATAGCAGAGCCGCGCGCTGGGTTGCCGGAGTGATAACGACGGCGATAGCCGGAGTGATAACGACGGCGATAGCCGGAGTGATAACGACGGCGATAGCCGGAGTGGCTCATGGGGGTGGAAGCGGTGCACGGCCAGGTGGTGCAGAGGCACAGCAGGGCTGGCCTGGTGTGGCGTGGTGAGGTGTGCCCGAGTCCAAGTTGTCGCTTGGTTCGGGTGCGCGACGGCGAGCAGCGGCGACAGCAGCTAGGCAGGGCGCACAGCGAGGGGAGCGAGCGCGGTGAGCACGGCGAAGCAACGCGGAGGAGCTAGCACGCGCACGGGCAGACAGAGCTGCTGCAAAACAAGCCCTGACGAAACAACAGACGCGCGAGACAGAACACGCCGGAGCACGGCGAGCACGCAAAATATCGGCTACGGATCGGGCATCTACGACGAGATAACGGAGCCGGAATGGAATGAGGAAGAAGGTGGGTATACCTTCTTACCCTAGGACGCGCTGAGGACGCCGGAGAGGGGCTGACGGCGACGTGGCGGAGCTCTGAACTTCAGCGCGCCGTTCTGTCCTGACAGAAGAAGAGGAAGAAGCGGCGCCGTCTTGGGGACCCGCGAGCTCGTAGGGGAAGAAGACGGCGTAGTCGACGCAGGGGATCACCGGAGTCAGCCTTGGCTCGGAAGAAGATGACCGGAGCACGTCGACGGCGAGACGGGTGCTCTCGGCTCCGCTCGGGTGAGATGGGAGAGGCTAGATCTGGCGCCCCTTACCTGCTGGCGGCGGAGAGGAGTGAGAGGAGGAACCCTAGGGGTAGGTGCGGACGCCGAGGGGGGTTTAAAGGGGGGCTCATCGCCGTGGCTGGCCGAGGTGTAAAGGTGTTCGACACCTCGGCGTCGCCATGTGAGAGCGGAGGGGACCGAGGAGGGAGACGCATCGCGAGAGAGAGAGGCTGGCGAGTGGGACCGGGCGGCGTCCAGCGTGGAAAGGGGGGAGCGGCCTCGCGCTCGCACGCTGAGAGCCTGCGGGCTTAGATGGCCCGAGGTGCTGGGCTGGTGGCGCTGGTGCTGCTGCGAGCGCCACTGTTGCTGGGTTGCCGCTGCTGTTGGGCCAAAGAGAGGGGGGGAGCCCAGGTAATAAGAAAAGGATTCCTTTTCTTTAAAATAAAAACAGAAACCCTTTGGAAATGCACAGGAAACATGAGTAGGTTTTTAGCAAAACTAAAAATACCCTCATGCTCATGGATTTATTCAGAATTTTATAAAATTGGTTTGGAAGGTGTTACATCAGGGGTGTTACATGATCGCCCGCTTCCGTCAGAGCTAGTGGGGGCAGTGGACGGTGCAGGTGCACTTTTCTCTGCTTGCGGATCATGAATGCCTGAATTGCCACATGTCGACAGCTTTGAATGGATGCGTTCAAGTGGGTCTTCAGGAATCTCTTTGGTCACGCATTTAGTAGTCTTCTTAACCCTGCGAGAAAGCACATGAAGTGTGTGAAAAAAAGTGACAAAAAATAAGATGTGCCGCATTTGCCATTTGGAAAACAAGGTTTAGATGAGCACACATGATAACGTGGGTGATGGAAGTTAGAAGAAAGCTGGCAGTTGCCACAACAGTGGAAAAGTTAGTTGCCATGTAGTTTAGTTAGCAGTTGCCATAAAAACATGCTGGAGTTGCCATGTAGGAAAAAAAAGGAAAGAAGAGATCATGAAAAAAACAGCAAGTTGCAAAATTTGGTTCAGTTATTAGAAGGCTATCAGTTGTCATATCACTTAAAAAGGATTTGCCATGTCTTAATGCTAGTGCCTGCCATAAGAAACATGCAGGAATTTGCCATGTGGTGATTTTTTTTTAAAAAGATCATTTAAAAACGGCAGTTGCCATATGTGACATGTAGCAGTAGACCATGTGCAAAATACAGCCAAATGCCATGTGAATCAGACCATAGTTGCCACAGAAAATGTATAAAATAATAAAGGATTGTCTACGATCTAGGATGCATCAAGCTAATAAAATAAAAAGGTAAAAAATGACAAATAAAGATCAGGGGGTAACACACTTCTTGATTTGCTTCCTCATATTTGGCAACACGACAGGATCCCCGGTATTGGACGTCAACGCGCGAGGTGGCAACCTATTGGAAGTGGTGTCACCAGGATTGGCAGCACCCCTGTTCAAACGGGCCGAAGCACGTGTTGGCGTTGCTACATGTTTTTTCGTGGATGCTCGTCCACCAGCTGTCGGCTCACTGCATGTAAAAAGAAATGACAGCAAAAACAGTATAACAAAGCATGAGACTCGAGAAAATCATGACACGCTTGGCGAGAAAATATGAAAAAAAGACCGGCCTGTTGAAAAGTAAGCACAAACAAAATAATAAAATAGACATCGAACCTTCTCCTAGCAGCTACTGGATCGGTCCTAGACCTCTTGGCAGCAGAACCTTGGCCAGCATCTTTTGCAGCCCTGCCCCTCTTGGATGGGGACACTGCCGTGTCTCTCGCAACAGTTTGTATATTGCCTTTCTCCGATGATGTAACTTTCAGTCCAGCCTTGCCCTTCTTTGCGTCTGCACGAACGTCGGCATGTTCATCCTCGGCGGCTTCATGATGCACGTTCTCCAATTCAACGTCGTCGTCCTGCTCGTCTCCGACTAGCTCGTCTTGCGTGTCGAGGACTTCCTGAGAGCTGTTATAGTCGTATCTGCCACGGCAACCAGTTGGCCGATTTGTCCGTTCTCCAATGTACGACGAGAACTGCCTCGCAACACCATCGGTGTCGGTGTATTTGAGAGCCGTCAAGCCCCCGACCAACTTTCCGAGCAAGCCAGTCATGCCGGAAGCAAACTGCCCAACTAGAGCCTCAACAGGTGCCCTCGCCTGAGTACAAAACAAAATGTATCAAACAAAACCAATCGTATTATAGTCGTGGGCGTAAGAAAAAGGAACCAACACAAAATAAACATCGATGATTACCTCGGGAGTACAAGATGGGGCTGAGTGTACATCCATCCACTTGCCAAAATTTTGTGGCCCACCAAACACACTGTAGTCTATAGCATGCTTGGCCATCAGCTGAAAAACAACAGTAAACATATAAAACATTTCGAAAAGGAATAAGAAGCACAGACCACAAAATCATGTATTTAAAAAAAAGGGAGGAGAAAAGGACGGATTTATGACACGGGCTGTCGGAGTTGCCTTGTGATATCAAACATGGGTGCCGTGTGCAGCCAAAACCATGGCTGCCAAGGTAAACTACAGTTGCCATGTTCAGTGCACTACAGTTGCCATGTTCAGTGCACTATAGTTGCCATGTTCAGTGTACTGCAGTTGCCATGCTGAGAAAACTACAGTTGCCATGTTCAGAAAACTACAGTTGCCATGTTCAGAAAAATACAGTTGCCATGCTGAGAAAACTACAGTTGCCATGCTGAGAAAACTACATTTGCCATGTTAAAATGAAAACTGTATTTCCAAAGGATATGTCATGCAACCATGGCTGCTAAAGGAAAATGGCAGACAAACATGAATGCAAATAGACATGCAATATTAGGCTAAAAAATGATTGCCACATAAGGATTGTATCTTAAGTTGTGCGACAAACAGGAATAATGAAACGCCATGCAAGAAAAGAACTCGGGACTAACCTGTAATTTCCCATATTTTGTCTCAGAGATCCTGTCTGCGGCAAGCACAGCCTTGACAGCATCGTACGTCCAGGCCGAGACAGCAAACTTGTGAGGAGGCGGAGGGCCTCCTACCCCAGTAAAGTCAACAGTGGAGAGATCTAGACGATCAACATACATGAGCTGGTGTACACAGTTAGAAGCAAAAGAAGTTGTGTCAGTTGTCTTAGAGCTATGCTAAGAAAAATAGAAGGTAATGTAGTATGCTTCAGACATCAATTTGAATGAAGAATGCAACTGAGAAGGATTTTGCCATGTACATATGTCAGTTGCCATCATATTTAGCTGTCAGTTGCCATCATATTTAGCTGTCAGTTGCCATCATATTTATCTGTTAAGTTGCCATCTTACTTAGCTGGCTAATTGTCATCAAATTTAGCTGGCTGGTTGCCATCAAATTTAGCTATTGGTTGCCACCAGATGTGTATGGTAGTTTCCATCATACAAAAAAAGGGTTGTCATGACATATCTTACACGGTTGCAGTCAAGAAAAAAAAGGAAGGGAGAAAAGAAAGTACCATTAGGTGCAAGCGACACCCCTTCTGGTACATCTTGTTCGAGAATGCATCATGCAGGAAGTTCGCGATGAATTTGCACCAATTCATGTTCTTAACTTCTCCAATCTTTGCCTGTACAACAAAATTTCAGGACAGAGAATTTGACACGTCAGCATTCAAAAGTTAAAAAACAAGAACAATGTAGCGGTTAAGTACCTTGCAGCTGTAATCAGAATCAAAACACATTGAATGCAAAAATGGAGGAATGAAAAGAGAGAGAATTCACCAAGATAGGGAAGCACTTGTTGCTTGGACGAAGAGATGTCGTAGGCGCAAAGACAGCTGCGATCAGGTACATGAGAAGCTTCATCTTGAATATCTCACCATGGGTTCGCATGCCCTCCAGCGCAGTTGCCAGCGCAGTCGTGTTAGGCATGGATTCCATGCCAGGAAACAAACGGGCAAACAAGGATTTCTCGATATCATTATCCACCTCGTACGGGACATTGAGTTCTCCACGGGGCACGCCCAACGTGTAGAACACAGATTCCTTGTCCAACGGCAGTCTACCGCGTCCCGGAATCACAAATTCCCTGGAGGCAGGGTCATATGTCTCGCCGAGCCAGTCACATAAGGGGTTTACTAGATTCTTGCACCGAACATCCATCAAAGCATGCATCCCCATCTCACCAGCAGCTCCCTTCTGCTATCCCCTGTTATGCTGACGTTTCTTCTTCTGCAAAAAAAAACAATGAGGATATGTTGTTGCCGTAATCAGTTTAGTGGGAATTCAGATCTAAAAAGGAAAAATTGAATACACAATGCCAAATTAAAACATAGGTGTGTGGGGGGTGACCTCATCACCAGCTTTTGACCGACCGGTCGCCCGATTCCGCGGCGGTACCTCCATGAAGTCATCATCATCGTCCTGATGGTCGCCGCGAGCCATTGTGCTACAGTAACAACAAAAAACACACATCAAAAGGAGCAACACGTATTAAAAAACCAGAAATGTAGCCAAAGTGGGAGAGCAGAAAAATGCAGATACATGGCAACAGCACATGTCTCTGCTTCTTAAATGATTCAATTGTCATCTGCAAGTGTCAAGCTACAATGCAGCTAGATTCATGTTGCCATTAGTGGTGGCAGATAACTAAAATGGTGTTTCAAAAACAGGGGCAGACATATGCTAGATTCAAGTTATATGTTAACAAAACATCTAGTTGTGGCAGATAAAAAGGCACTCCATCTGACATGGCAACTAACACAGCTACTTTCAGAAATCAGTTGCCATCAGTGATGGCAGTTGTTGAAATTGCCATGGCAATCATTCTCAAACACTTTGAAAATGCACATACAAAAAGGTACCCAAAAAAAACCAACAGTAACATTATTGTACCAATTACATGGCAACTGACACATTTGTTTCAGAAATTAATTGCCATCAGATGTGGTAGTTGATGGAATTCAATTGACTTTCATTCTCAAACACTATGAAAATTGTGCCTACAATGCACAACTCACATGGCAACTGACTCAGTTCATTCAAAAATTCAGTTGCCATCAGTGGTGGCAGTTGTTGAAATTGAATGTCAATCATTCTCAAAACAATTTGAAATGCACCTAAAAAAGTAGATTCAAACAAAACCAAAAACAGTAACATTATCTAACAATTTACATGGCAACTGAAAACAATTGTTTCAAAAATTAGTTGCCATCACAGGTGGTTATTAGATATTGAAAATGATTTGACTTCCATTCTCATACAATCTGAAATGCGCCTAAGATGCACAACTCACATGGCAACTGACTCAGTTGATTCAAAAAATCAGTTGCCATCAGTGGTGGCAGTTGTTTCAAATTGTCATGGCAAATCTTTCTCAAACAATTTCAAAATACATCTAAAAAGGAAGATTCAAAACAAAACCTAACAGTAACATTGTTGTACCAATTACATGGCAACTGAAACAGTTGTTTCAAAAATTAGTTGCCATCAGAGGTGGTAGATATTTGAAACTGACTTTACTTTCATTCTCATACAATCTGAAATGCCTAAAATGCACCACTGACATGGCAACTTACACAGTTATTTCAGAAATCAATTGCCATCAGTGGTGGCAATTGATTCAAATTATCGTTGGAATCATCATCAAAATTCTGAAAATGCGCCTAAATTAGATCTAGGGTTCGTCCACAACAAGCATAACAAAAATTTCATCAACACAAACGCCTCGACACTGACGGCATCAGCATTTCAGGAGCGACATAATGAACTACAACAGCAACAACATCGCCAACCGAAAAAGCAATTGCAATAGCAAATGCGGTTGGCAATTCGGCAAGTCTCGCCGGCTTGACGCCGAGAGAGACGGCGACGAGACCATAACGAGCTATCGTGCGGGAAGGGTGAGCAAATCAACCAACTCCTCGCCGGCGGCAACACAGGCGCACCGCGAGAAACGACGGCATCTCGAGAAATCTAGAGGGGAAATCGAGGAAGCACACAAAGGGGATAGCAATTGGGGGGAATGGGTGTGACCACGGCGGAATACTTACCTTCGGCTTGCAGCTGCTCCGGCGATGACGTCCCCGGCCGGCGAATCCCAACCTTAATCGGAACTGCCGCGAATGCCCTCGGCTATTCCGCCACCGCCGCCGCTTTCTCCTCTCGACTCCTCCCGATTCGATTGGAACCGCTGCAGAGTATGTTGGGTAGGGGAGTAAATGGGGAGGAAGGGAGAGATCACCAGTGCGGGGAAGGGGTGAGTGACGAGTCGTATGGCAACCGTCTCGCGTTCGAGATCGTGTGCGGGCGAGAAGGCAGTTCCACCGCACGCGCTGACGATGGAAACCGTCGTCGTCGGGGCAAAACGGCGTGCGGGCGAAGTGGCATACATGCCACACACACCACGCTAGTCCTACGTGGCAGTCCGCAACCCCACCATCGCGTCAAGATTCGTGCAAATTGCAATTAACGACGATGAGAGCGTGTGGGCGAGTTGACGCCGTGCCACACGTGTGGCAATTAGTGTTTTCGTTATTTTAAAAAGTACTCCCTCCGTTCCTAAATATTTGTCTTTCTAGACATTTCAAATGACTACTATATACGGATGTATGTAGACATATTTTAGAGTGTAGATTCACTCATTTTGCTCCGTATGCAGGGCCGGTCCTGAGATTTCGGGGGCCCGGGGCGAACTAAAAATTGGGGGCCCCTAATATACAAGCCATTATTATTATTATTATTATTAGTAGTAGTAGTAGTAGTAGTAGTAGTAACAATTAAATCCAAAATCTGTATGTGTATCCAAAAAAATATACATAATACCTTAAAAATTTCTTCTAACATTCCTCGATGCAAAGTCACTTATGATGGGGTCGATGTCAATCTCATCCAATAATTTCTTCTCGATGCATAATGTGGCCAAACCATTTAACCTCTCTTGAGTCATGGTTGACCTCAAATAATTCTTCAATAATTTCAACTTTGAAAAGCTTCTCTCGGCCGATGCGACCGTCACAGGCACAGTAAATAAGATGCGATAGGCAATGGATATATTGGGGTAACAATCAACTTCTCTGACATGCCTGAAAATCTCCATAGCAGACATTGCGCCATCTGGCAAAGTGAATCTCATAATCTTCAATTCAGAAATAAGATCGTATACCTCAACATCAGATGAACCATTAAGAGAGAAAGTTTCTGCAAATTTTGTGCAACATTCTTCAAGTTCATTGTCACTTAATGACGTGAGAGTGCCCGAGCTCAATAAAAATCCGAATATATCTTTAAAGACCATGAGTTCTTTAAATCTATCATTCAAAGAAGTGATCGCCATATCAACCAAAACATTAAAATATTTAACTTGGAAAGCCTTCTCAGCTTCCAAGATTTCTTCTTGACAATCACTTTCATCATACTGTTTCTTCCTCTTAGCATGACGTTTCACTGGAAACAATGGCTCTATTCCCATTTCAGTTGCAATACCTTTAGCGATGGTCAGACTTGAAGAAAACCCCTCATCTCTGTACTTCTCAAAATATTTTGTTATACCTTTTATTTGCTTCAAAGCGGAGTCAATGCACATGGTTGACGATTGCAACATCTTGCTAACTTTATTTACAGCAAATAGAACATCATGCCAGATAATCATACCAACTATAAACTCAAAGCGACCAAGTGCATCAAATAAATTTTTGGCATCACTTTTATCTTTAGGATCAGTGTCAGAAGCATGACGTAACTCAGACAAAGCTGACCTTAACTCAGCGGCTTGATATCTTATTGCTGTAACACTTTTGATTCTACTCTCCCAACGAGTATTGGACAATGATTTCACGGTCAAACTAGGAACATGTTTAAGCAAAACATTCCACCTTTTTGTAGAGCCAGCAAATAATACATATATGCGTTGAACAGTTCCAAAAAATGAAACAGCTTTCTCACATGATTTTGCCATATCACAGAGAGTGAGATTTAGGCTATGACAAGCACATGGCATATATAATGCTCTTGGATTCATATCAAGTAACCTAGATTGTACCCCTCGGTATTTTCCTTTCATATTAGAACCGTTATCATATCCTTGACCCCTTATATCTTGAATATTTAGGCCAAAAGACTCAACAGAATCAAGCAGTACTTTGAAAATCCCTAAGCCAGAAGTGTCATCCACTTTCAAGAACCCCAGAAAGTACTCCTCAATTTTTATTTTGCCATCAGACAGATTAACACATCGAACTAAAAAGGTCATTTGTTCTTGATGACTAACATCAGGGGTACAATCTAGGATAACAGAGAAATACTTGGCCTCTTTAACAACCTTTATGATAGAACATGTGATGTCAGAAGCCAAAAGAGATATCAGCTCATTTTGTATTTTATGACTGAGATAGTGATAATGGGTTTCCTTGTTCTCAACACGTCTAAGGTGATCTTGCATTACCATATCAAATTCTGCAATCATCTCAATGCAAGCTAAGAAATTACCATTATCATCCTTGTAAAGCTGCTCACTACTTCCACGAAAAGCCAAGTTGCGTTTACCAAGATATTTCACAACTGCTATTATTCTTAACAGAACTTGCCTGACACGTTCTTTCTCCTTTGTTATTTGATGTTGCAAATCCTTATCAATAGTTTCCTGTTTGCTCAGTCTAACTCTCAATTCATTCCACTTGTTCATGTTATTAATATGCTCAATGCTATTTTCATGTTCTTTGAGCTTCTCACTAATATGCCTCCAATGTCCTAGTCCATCATGTGCTAAGGAACTCTGACTCCTGTTGGTGCTAGACTTGAAGATCTTACAACAGAAACAAAAAACTTTATTGACATTTTTTGAATAAACTAGCCATTTCCTATCATATTCCTCTCCATTGCTTAATTTTCTATGATAATGAGCATACGAAAAATGTCTTCCTGTTCATCTACATGGTATTCCATTTTTTCCTCTCTGATAGGCCCTTTCTCAACTAAGATATCTCTTGCTTTATTATCAAGATTATCCCAGTTTTTTGGATCATAAATATCGGCAGTATAAACTGGTTGTTCATCAACACTAGCAGATTGGGCATGTGCATCCGACGAATTACTTACATTCTCGGAGCCACTTACATTGTCATCGCCGATGTTGGAGTTGATATTTTCTTCTTGCTGATTAGAGTCCGAGTTTTCATTTGTTTGTTGCTCTTCCACAATGGCAACAATCGCCAACGCATCAGCTGGGTCCGACGGAGTAATACATGCACCAATATCACTTGGCATGAAAAAATTGCGAATACCTCCGCGCTGTGACTTTATAAGTTTATTCTCTTTCTCCTTTTTTTCCTTTTGTGGCTACCCGATGGATAGTTCCTCTTGCTGGGCGCTATGAGAACAAACACAATGCTGAAAAAATAATATTGAATCAATTGTTGAACGGTGCTAGCTGTAAACCAAAGTCCAAAGAATTTTTTGTATGAATAATATACCTCAATACCTAATGTCCAGAATCCTGACGATTAAACTTCAGTAGTCTGTACCTGTCTAGAGTCTGTAGATTGCCGAGAGGAGAGCAATTGAGAAAAGACCAAAGGAGGGTGAAGCAGGCCCTGGGGTGAAGATGGAGGCCCCAGAACTGAAAACAACGACCAACATAATCAAATTAGAAAGGAAATTACCAGGGGACGGCGAGGTCGGAGTGCGTCTGTGCGTGCACGGCGTCGGCGGCCAGCAGGTAGGGGCGTAGGGCTGGGACCTGGGAACTCTTCGTGATGGAAGAAAGGCGTCGAACGTAACAGGAAGGGAATCACGTCCAGGCGCTGATTGCTCTCTAATTCGCTATCTTTCTTTTTTTCCAGAGGATCTCTCGCTGTTTCCTGGGAACGATCTCGCGATCGCTGGCCGCTGGGATCGGACATCGCTGTTGCCGATTGGGCCTCGTTTCTTTCTCTTTTTTTGCCGATCGGGCCTCCTACTTCTGGCGCCCTCCTACTACATGCATACCTCGGGGGGGCCC
>NC_041387.1:664927116-664934469 GCF_002162155.2 Triticum dicoccoides | reverse complement strand
TGTCCGTATGTAGTCACTTGTTGAAATGCCTAGAAAGACAAGTATTTAGGAACGGAGGGAGTAGGTCAGATCCGGATTTAGTTAGGCCATAAGGTCAAAACAAATTGTCCTCGTCGATGTGGATCACGGTGGCTGCTGCAGGGGTGGAAGGGACGCCATGTCCACGTGGACTCATGCACATCGATGAAGCTATTAAGGACATGAGCAATGGAAGCATCCGTAAGGTATAGCCTCATCTTCTCCACCTAGATAAAGTATGTTGAGCAGTAGTACTATAAAATAAACTCCCAATGCAACAGCTGCTTCACCAGGGTCCACTTTCTCTCTCTCTTCGTAATCTTTTTCAAGCATGAACCGAGAGCATGCCTACTCTGTACCAGTGTATGCTCACCTTTCTCTTTTTTTTCTACCCTTCTCTCACCTTTTTGCTTCTTTGGTCAGGGAGGAGCCGGCCTCCTCTGCAAGCATCCGTTTTGATCTGCAGGCAGCACGTTGAGCAGTTTAGGACCACCCGAGCCTATGTGGATAGCTGGGGCAGCTGTCCACGGTGGCGCGTTGGCCTTGCCCTAAGTCTCTCCGCGTGTTGGTGGGACCCGGCTGCGTGAGGGGGTCTCGAGGCTTCCATCCCAATCCCATGCCGTTCTCCAATACCCGACCTCATTGGTCAAAAAAAAGTAATGTACCCCCTTCCCCACACACGAGGCCTACCGTGGCCCACCGGCCGCAGGCGCCATCCTTGCCTCTTCCCGGCTCCGCGACTGCTACCGCCGGGCCGCCGAGTCTGCCGCGTGGAGCTGCCAACGCAGGGAGCTATGGCCGCCGCATCTCGCGTCCCCGTTGCCCGTCCTCCAGTGAAGCAAGGCGCATCTCCTATCCCCGCGCCCTTCATCGTCCCCGCGCCACCCGCCCTGCCTCTGGCTTACTCTCCCTTGCCTCCGGCGGGACTGCGGACATAGGGGAGGGGCACCCCGGCGGATCCAGTCAGGGTGGGCCAAGGACGACGCTTTTCCCCATCCATGCCGCCATGGATGGAAGCCCCACCGCCGAGCTCTTCACGGTGGCCGGCTGCTCCTCGGCGTCATTGTCGTCGAGGCCTCCTCCTCTTCTTCCTCCGCTCCGTTAGGCTGCCGACGTCGCCACTTCTGGCCGCCGTGGCATGCCTCCCCGAAACGCGGCCACTGCGCCCCGCCTTCCGTTGCGCCGCTCGCGCGGCCTGCCGTGCCTCCGCCGCCGGCGCCGCGCCAGCGGGTCTTTCCCGGTCGGGGCGACGCTCTCCGCTGCGCCGCTCGAGCGCCTCCGTCGCCCCCGCTACTTCCGAGCGTGCGTTTGTCTTGCTGCGCCTCCCCCAGCGCCCACACCTCGCCACCATGTTCTCCGGCTTCTCGGTAGGGGATTCCTCATCTTGCCTGCTCCAGCTACCTAGTGTCCTATTCGCCGCCTTCCTTAGCTTCTAGCGTGTGCCGCCTTCCCCAGGTGTGTTTATGCTGCTACCCTTCTGCCTGCATCTGTGATTCCAATGATACTATGATAGCCCAATTCCGATTCTGCAGTTTATTGTTCTCCATCAGATTTATGTTCCCTGTGCTGTGCCTGTGATGTCATAGTAGTTGGTGGCTTCCTGTTGTAGTGCCTCTTCCTCAACTGTCATTGTGTGTAAGCTGTTAGATTTAATCTTGGTCGTATATTTTGCTTACCAATTGGCATGGGAATGAATATACACAGATTTATTTCACATATATTCCTACGAATAACACTGGGTTTAGCTTACTGCTGAATTTACTTCCTAATTACAATGGTTCTACCAACAACATATGAGACTGAGATTGTTCATAAAAACTTGCTATTTCTTAGGTTCAATCTGCAAGTATTAGCACGTGTGTTTGTTTATAATCGAGGAATTAATCAATTCTGCCTCCACACACGGCAAACACACCATTGATTGACAACTAACATTGTCTCTGGCCTACCACCAGCGGTGGCAGCAATGCAACTCCATGTCCTACTCTAATTTCGTTGTCTTACGTACCAGTGGGTTTCAGAACAGCCAGTATATCATGTCACGTAAAAAATAACAGATTACTTTGGCACTTTAACATAGAGGTTGTGTAGACTTCTTCTCTCTGGCCCAGCTCTGCTTTTGTTCAAACCAGCTCTGTTTGCTGCAGACCAATTTTCATAAATCACACATACAAATGAGTTTAGAGCATATTCTTTTTTATTTTCTTGAAATTCAAATGTGACTGGCTAAATTCAGTACAACGGTGTTTACTTAGACTGGAAAAAGAAGGTATAGTGCATAATCTAGATCCAGTAAAAAAGATAGCCACCTGTCACCTGAAATGGAAGCAGTGACATGGAGATGCTCATTCCATTTCTTAAGGCTGCATCTCACTAACGCTGCTGTTGGGCCTCATTTTGATATTGCAACCTCTCACCAGTCATCCATATACGCATCAAGGCAACCGATTTTGATTTTGTTGGCCATGTTGTTTCTGCAAATAACTTTACAGATTCATCTTGTGACTTGATCTGTCCTCTAGCTGTAGGCTTGATTTGGTTATTTCAAAATTCCTATGGAGATTTACTTTGACATGGGTTATTGTTTCTTTAAATTTATACAGTCATGCATTTGCTCTCTAATTGACACCAAATTTTATCTTCAGGATGAAATTCCATAGTCTGAATATGTTTGTCCCAAACTCTTAACTCTGAACATGTTGTCTCAGGCAAAACCAAAATCGGTTGCCTTGCCTACGAAGGTGTCTGAACATGGCAGGTCAACACTCTCAGTCAGTTGCAACTGTTGGTATGGATTGATGATTTCTTACGTAAAGAAATCTTGGATCTCTTCTTTATGAAAAAATTCAAATTAATACAACTTTTCTCGACAATGTCTTAACAGAAGTTACTCAACCATGTTAATCTTTGCTGCATTACATCTTTTAGTAATTATCTTACTTGATCCCTTCTTCGTGTACAAATGGGCAACCTAGAAGGTAAAATGTGTAACAAAATGTAGCTCAACAGAAATATTAGTTGACATTGCAATATGTCAAGTTCCAGTAAGACACATTTATGTGGTATTTAAAGTTGTGTCTTCCTCTTTTCCAGTAAATAGCCTTAAATACAGTATTGTATTTTATAGAATCTATCTCTCTGACTATATATTGCATAATTAGTATACAATTTCTAGAGATGAAAAATATTTGATCTATTTCAATTAACTGCTTGGTTTGTTACATGATTTGGTAGGATATTTGAAGACATGACCCTGCTATAATAATCTTCCAACCATAGTTTCGCAATCAGCTCAAGAACTCTACCATCAAATTGATACATGGTTTGGCAAATAACCAAGGACTCTACCATTAGGTTGATATGTATGTTCTTCTCTCTTTGTATTCTGAGCTCTTTTACGCTACAAGTTAATCCAGGCTTTTATTACCTGATTACTGTTATCAGGGATGGGAAGAAGAATTATTAACAACTAAAAAACGAGAGAAACGAGTCCCCGAAGAAAGTGGCCAAATGCTACTATTATCTGTGCCTATGTTTTCAAGGCGTCCGCTTTGTGCTGTTGAGGCGTCCAGGGTGTCGCCTAGGCGGAGAAGGAGGCGCTTCGATCGATTCTGGACGCCCTGGTCCCGTGCGGGCAGGTCGGGCGGGAAACAGGTGCTGGCGCGCGCGGGAACCAGAGTTGGCGGGAGGGAAATGAATTGGGCAGGAGAGAGAGATTAAGCAGAGGCAGGAGAGAGAGGGGAACACACCTACAGCTCCAGATCGAGGGGAAAAGAGAGAGGAGCTCTCTCCTCTCGCGCCGCCGGCCCAGATCCGCTCCTCCTCCGCCGGCCTTCCCCTCTCCGGCCAAGCTCCTCCTCCGCAGGCCCTTCCCCTCTCCGGCCAAGATCCTCCTCCGCCAGCCCTCCCCCTCTCCGGCCAAGCTCCTCCTCCCCCGGCAGCCCTCTCCCAAGGTACGGCTCCTCTCTGCCTCTCCTTTCCCCTCACCTGCTCATGTTTTCTGATGGTGCTGCTGCTTATGCCTCACTGCCTTGCCTCCTATATAGATAGCTTGCCTCTGTTTAGTATATGCATGTGCAGATGTGCTACTAGAATAGTAGCTGATTGTCCTCTGCCGTCTATTATATTGTTAATTGTTTGCACTTTGCACTTTGCAGTCCCACAATGGCAGATGCAGGAGCTGATGGGAATGGTGATGCTTATGATCCAATGAAAGATCCAGAACGCAGGCCGAAGAGGTCAACTGATCCGGGCTGGAATTATGGGTATTGGTTGAAAGTTGGCAACATCAATAATGTTGTATGCAATCTTTGTGGCAAGATAACTTCTGGAGGGATCAAGAGACACAAAGAGCATCTTGCTGGCACAGGTGGGGATGCAACAGGTTGTCCAAAGGCTACCACACAACTTAGGAGGGAGATGTTAGAATATTTGGAAAAGAACAGGAGAAACATAGGACAGCCAGATGATGATGATGATGTAGTGGAGGTAGATGCAGCAGGGACAGTTCAAGGCTCCACTAATGCAGCAGCAGTTGAAGGCTCCGCTACAAGACCAAGTTCAGGGACAGCAGCCAAGAAGAACAAGAAAGCCTTTATGGTAAAAATCTCAGGCAAAAAGTGTCAATCTGTTGCAGCCAAGTCAATTGTTTCCATGCTTAGGAAAAAACCCGAGGATGTTGTCGATGAAAGACGCTCTGGTTGCTCTCAAAGCACCATGGAGTCCAGCACAAAAACACCGGAAGAGAGGCACTATGTGAGTATGCAGTGGGCATTGTTTTTCTATGAGTGTGGCATACCTTTCAATGTTGCAAGCTCTAGGCAATTCCAGATTGCAATAGAAGCCTCCTATCAATATGGCTCGGGTTACAAGCCTCCTTCTCCTCATGAGCTGCGGGTGCCATTGCTTAGGGATTGTGTCAAGGAAACAAAACAGTTGAGGGTGAAGCACGAGTTAGCATGGAAGCAATATGGCTGCACACTAATGTCAGATGGCTGGTCCGATAAAAGGGGACGCCACTTGATCAACTTCCTTGTAAACAGCCCGGCGGGCACTTACTTCTTGGAGTCGGTTGATGCATCAAGTGAATGTCAAGATGCTCGTATGATAGCAGATTTGCTAGAGAAGAGAATTGAGGATGTCGGTAGAGAGAATGTTGTCCAAGTTGTCACTGACAATGGTGCTAACTACAAGGCAGCGGGCAAGATTCTAATGCAAAGGATTCCTACACTATATTGGAGTCCATGTGCATGCCATTGCTTGGACCTAATGTTGGAAGATATAGGGAAGCTAAAGGCATTTCAGAAGCCTATTGCACGGGGTAGACGAGTCACCAATTTCATCTATAGGCATGGCAGAATTCTTAGTCTAATGAGGAAGGCAACGGGTGGGCAGGATCTTGTGAGACCCGCAGCCACTCGTTTTGCCACATTCATTCTTGCTCTTAAGAGTTTGGTCAAGCACAAGCAAGCATTGAGGAGTCTATTTACATGTCAAGCATGGGTTGGAAACAAATTGGCCAAAACTGCAGCCGGTTTGAATGTGCAAGACATTGTGCTTTCAGCGGATTGGTGGCATGCAATTGAGGCCTGCCTTAGAGCTTCAGGTCCACTACTTCGAGTGCTTAGGGTAGAGGATGGTGATGAGATTCCTGCCATGCCAGAAATGACAGCACTAATGAGGTTTGCAAAGGAGAGGATCAATCAAGGTTTTCCCCACCAAAACAAGCAAGCTTTGCTCAAGAAGATCATGGACATTGTTGACAAAACGTTGGGTGAATCAAATGGATCATCCATTGTATGGGGCTGCTTTGTTTTTGAACCCTGGAAAGTTCTTCTCTATTGTCAAGAGTGGTGATGATGCCCTAGTTGGGGAGCTAAGAAGTTGCTTTAATGATGTCCTTGCAAAAATGGTACTTGATGTCCAAACTCGCAAGAAGATTGATACACAATCTGTTCTCTATGAGGACCAGCGAGATACCTTTGCTAATTTGATGGCAATCCAAAACATTTCAGAAAAAAAAACTCGTAAGTCAACTCAAGTTAATTTCAGCAGGAAAAGCTATTTAATTTCAGCAAGTTATTTTCTATGCAAACTCCTAATGCATTTGGGTTTTTACCATTTAAGTTGATTGGTGGCGTTCATATGGTGGTCGAGCAATTGAGCTACAAAGGTTTGCAAAGCGTATTGTTAGTCTTTGTGCTTCATCATCCGGTTGTGAGAGGGATTGGAGCACATTTGAATTTGTGAGTAACTTCTTTGTCTTTATTTCAGCAAGAGCAAGTTAGTTTCATCAAGTAATCTCAGCAAGTTATTTATTCACTCTATTTGCTATTTGTAGATCCATACCAAGAAAAGGAACCGGTTACAACACCGAATCTTGAATGACAATGTCTTTGTTTCATACAACCGGAAGAACTTGGATAGGTTTCAAAAGAGGCGTGAGAAGATGGGTGGCACAAGCTATGACCCTCTAGTCATTGAGGATTTTGATTGGGGCAATGAGTGGGTTGACCCAACAATACCTCCACCCCAAGGTGCTCGAGGGTGTCCCGATGACATTTCATGGGAGCTTGTTGATGAGGCTGTTGGTGCAAGTTCGTCGCTGCAAGGTCGCAACTTTCCTAGAGCTAGCACCATGGCAAGGGGGGGCTCAAATGTTAATGTCCACTACCAAAGGCAGCGCAAAAGGGCTGCTCCGTCATCAACATTTGTTCATGAAGATGACGAAGAGGATGACCAAGAACAACAATCAAGTATCCCCAATGGAGAGGATGATGATTCAGACTTTCTTCAAGATGATGTTGATATGACCGATGATGATGAAGATCCAACTAGTGCTGACCAAGATGGCGAAGACAACACAAATGCTACCATGAATGAGTTCGATGATGACTATTGAGAATTGAGTATGGCCAGCCTTGCTTATGATCATGTGTTTGGAACCTAATTTATGTTGTATTGTTGTGAACCTAATTTATTTTGTGGTGTGGACCTTATTTATGTAATATGTAATGCACTCATGTTTGTCGTCTTGTTTTGCACTTGTTCTGTCATTTACTCTCTGTTTTTTTTACCAATGGTGGTCTATTAATTAAGTCTAGTTTTAACCATATATGAACTATTGAACTTATGATATATGTTCATCTTTATGCAGATTTCTATTGTGGAAGGAAGAAATGGGAAACAAGATGGGAGGAACGGATGCTATGTGGGCTCAACAACCAGGAAATTCAAGGTATGAATAAGTTATATGTCTACTCATGGCTGCCATATTAGTCCCCCTAGCGCCTCATAAAAATTGACTAAGGCGTCCCCTCGCCTCGCGCTTTGAGC
>NC_041387.1:664904392-664926642 GCF_002162155.2 Triticum dicoccoides | reverse complement strand
AAGATTCATTAAATTAGATAGCTTGGCTCCTAATGTATGTTTCATTTTTTGCCTATATCCACCAACACTGTACACATTACAGCTCCTTTTGCCAACTTTTTTTACCAAAGATACCATGTTGCTAATACCTTTGAATCAGACCCTTAACTGACTATAAATACAAAGAATCTAAAATAGTGTTCCAAGAAAAGTGTATCAAACATTATGAGATAGTTCATTGTTACCTAAACAAAGTGTTGGTTTCTCTATCAATGTTAGTGGAACATCGATGCATCAATCTAATTATATTCACCAACCAATTTGTATCAATAAAAGAAATAGGTGGGGCCTTATAGTTTCCCTTAATTACTTCGGGTGACCTTTAAATTTTATTGTCCATGGAAGTTACTCGCCGTTCTCTGTCAAAAACATTCGTTTTAGTATGCTTTACTGGGTGGGCACATGTGCCAAAGCCTTGCAAGTGGCATAAGCTACTGTAGTCAGCACTGTGATATTCAGTTGACATAAACTACTAGAGTTAGCTGTCATATTCAGTAAATGTGAACCAATTAGTAGATAAAATGTTTCCTTATCTTACATTACAGAATGGTTAGCTAGCATCAAACAGGAGAATACTTTCTAAGATAAGAGATATGAGGCACAATGTATAAACTATGAAAGGAAGTTGCAGCAGCGCCGTTGTACTGTTTTTAGACATGCACTGTATTTTTGCACACACGAGTCAGCAAGCGTTGTAATTTTTGAGTTGTGACCTATGCATTGCCAGTTTCAACAGAAATAAGAATATTCTACGAATGATTGTCGGCTAATTTTGATTTCTTCTTTGCTTTTGATATACTAGCACTCATTGAAACGTGCAGCCAAAGCGGGCGCGGTGTCAGCGCGCCACCCTGCCTAGTGTATCTCATAGGTGCAGGCTTTGCTACTACATGGGTGTTTTCTGGCTTTTTTAAATACATTTATATTAATATAAGTCACGGTTGACTTTTCAAGTTATCATTTATTTTGTTGTGATTTGATTTATTACCAAAGTTAATACAAGCATGAATGATTTGTAATTTTATGTACTAGCCAATCGACCCGTGCTTTCGCACGGGTTAGAGTTTTAAATGTATTATGCGTAATTGTTGGGGATATAACCCCGTGGTAAGACCCGCCCGGGTTGGGCAGGGTCCCACCAGGCGGCTCGTGGAGAAGGGCTTGAAGGCAGGCCGTAAGCCGGCCCATATACAAAGTGAGACAACTAGGAGAGGGAAGGCCACGGGAGGAGGCAGTAAGAGACCCGGGGCCGGGTTACCAAGATAGATAAGATGATTCCGAGTTAGGGTAGGAGATCTGGTACGAGTCGGTTTAGGACTCAATGTAACCCGGGGGCTTGGCCTACAGTATATAAGGGCGAGTCCCTAGGGCGGCTTAGGGCAGGTTAGAGAAGATCGAGAGCTAGGGTTAGGCGAAACTCACTCCCTTGTAATCGATACACCATTTAATACAATCGCAAGCAGGACGTAGGCTTTTACCTCATCTCGAGGGGCTGAACCTGGGTAAACCCGTGTCCCTCATCTCGACCAACCCCTCTGAGTCCACTACTTTGGCGATGGCCTTGGACCTAAGTCCTTTCACGAGGACATCTGCCGTGACAAAACTACGACAGTTGGAGCCCATCGTGGGGCCAGCGCTCGGTGGTGTTGAGTTCTCAAAGGGCGCTCTTCCAGAGCTTGAGGGGTACGCTGTTGGCGGGATGACCAAAAGTCGCCGTGGGCGGCTCTACATCAAGGACGCCGAGTGGGGTATGGTTTCCGGGTCCCCATCGACAAGATTCACATCTTCATCGGCAAGATCGCAGGACCAGAGCCCGGGCCGGACGGCTGCACCGACATTGTCGAGTCGGCCCGGCGGGCGCAACCCACCCGAGCCAATCCGGGCGGGAGGCACGTCTTTGTTGGTTTCACCCAGGGGGTGGAGCCGGAGGAATCCATGACAAGGGAAGAGACCCTCTGCTGCTCGGAAGATGAATCTTCGGGCGGAGAGACGGAATCAATCTATCAGCTGCATAATGGTGGGCTTGGGGGCTACATCGACCACTACCCCGAGTCAGAGTATCATGAGTCGGAGGGCTATGAGCCGCTGAGCTATGCTGCAGTCTACATGGCGGGATCGGCTCTGGGTCTGGACAGCACAGCTGCCGGAGCGGGCGGATCAGGAGCTGGCAGATCGTCGACTCAGGTTCTCATGGATCTGGTGGATGAGCTTACGGCTCTGATGGGAATTGAGGTTACTTTCGAAAATCAGGCGGCCCGTAATGCGGAGATCGCAAGGATAAAGGCCCAGATGGCCGGAGTCCAGTAAGAAATCGACGCGTTAAAAACCCAGATGGATGCTGAGGCGGAGCGCCTACGGGCTAACGCTTTTCGTTTGGAGTTAGAGCAGCAATCGGCGACGGCAGTTCAGCAGATGAGACATCAATCCCGTCTGCCGAACCAGTATGAAGCAAGGAATCTTTTCAATACGTCAGGGACGGGTCAGAACATGCCTATGACTGCAACCCGGCCGGCAGACGCGCCCGGGAGTCGGGCAGCGGTTCAGCATCGGCAGCAGAACCAGCCATCACCTTTCCCGACACCTCCGGGTCACTACTCCAACCCGGCAGAGAATATGGTGGCGGCGGCGACCCAGCTGGGCACGATCCCAATCCCAGAGGAAGCACCGTATGCAGAGGAAGTATGTAAGGCAATTGGATACCTACAGACGGCTGTGGCCCAGCAGGAGAAGTACGCGTACAGCCGGTGCCACGTGCACTCGACCCCCGTCCCCAGTCGCAGTTACGGCCGGTGTTATGCAACACCGGCAGTTTCTAGCAGTGATCGACACCGGAACCCGCCGCGAGCTGATAGGGCGACTCAGGAGACTCGGGCGCTGGCAGACCAGCTGAGGGCACAGCAAGACATGGCGGCTCGGGCGGCAGTAACGGCTCACCAGGAGCAGACGTTTGCACCTTCCGTCTCGGTAGGGGCAGGAGCGACCTCTAGGGCAGCGGGATTGCCGTGCTTAGTGCCGACTCTACGCAATGAGCGGTTGCCGAAAGATTTCAAGGGTCCACGCAAGATAGCTAACTACACGGTGGATCAACCCCCGGAAGCTTGGGTGGAGAGTTATGAGCTGGCAATGGAGATGTTGGACGTTAGTGACGCGGTATGTGCCAAGTATTTTATCATGATGCTGGAAGGGCCGGCTCGTACATGGTTAAAGAACTTACCGCCGAATACAATCAACTCCTGGGAGGAGCTAAAGGCAAAGTTTATCAAGAATTTCCGGGGGACGTGCAAGCAGCCGATGACCATTGTGGATCTAGACCATTGTGTGCAGCGGGAGGATGAGTCGGCCTATCACTGGGTCCGGCGGGTTTCAGAGGTGATTCATTCTTCTGAGCAGATCACGACGGCTCAGGCGGTGCTAATATTGGAAAGGAACTGTCACTTTGTACCTCTGAAGCAGAAGCTTGGCCGGCTAAAGTGTTCGTAACAAGACATGGGTGAGCTCATGGCGGCTCTCACTAAATATGCCGACTCCGATACTACGAAGGATCCCGGCTCTGACGATGAGAAGACAGGCCAGGGAAAGAAAAGTAATGGCAAGGGTCAGCAGAATAACCCGGCGGGGAACAACAATCAAGGCAAGAGGAAGAACCAGGAAGCCGGGTGTGACGACCCCGGCTCAATCGTGCACTAATCATACACGCAAATGCACACGATCAAGCCTAAGGACTCACGTGAAGGAATCACAGCACAACTCTAAAACATAAATAAGTTCATTCAAACTTTGTATTACAAGCCAGGGCCTCGAAGGCTCGAATGCATAAGTCTGATGACATAACAAGCATTAGCGGAAGCGTTAGATATCTAGGAACAGATATTACACAAAAACAGATAGGCCTTATCCAAGGCGGGGCAAAAGAAAAACTACGATCGAAAAGGCGCAGGCCTCCTGCCTGGGACCTCCGATCCTACTCCTGGTCGTCGTCTGCCGGCTCCTCGTAGTAGTACTCGCCGGCCGGGTAGTAGTAGTAGCCTCCATCGGGCTGGTAGTACAAGTTGTCAACGGGGGCTGCTGGCTCCGGGGCTCCATCGTCTGAGTTATCATGCTGGTAGGACAATAAGGGGAGCAAAGCAACTGTGAGTACTCATCCAAAGTACTCAGCAAGACTTACATCAGATCTATTCTAAGCAATGCAATATTTTCAAAGGAGGCTGTATATGTGGACTTGGCTGCAGAATGCCAGAAGGAGGGGGAAGCCTAATCCTATCGAAGACTAGCATCTTCAGGGGTCTTGCAGCATTAGAAGAGTGTAGATTAGTACAACATAATGTAAAGTGTTTTAGTAGTATCAACCTCGGCCGGGGATCCTTCCTCGACTCTCTGCGAGAAAGCAATCCCAGAGCCCTATTCCATTATCAGCTCATATCACTGGTTCTAGTTGTACCGAAGTGGATACAACTCCGAGTGTCTGTTACCGTAGGACTGGCTATCGATAGATGTTTTGTTCCCTGCAGGGGTGCACCAACTTACCCACCACGCTCGCTTAACTCCGGCCGGACACACTTTTTGGGTCCTGCCCAGCCTCGGCTAAACGATACGCCGCAACCCGATCGGAAACCGCCAGAGAGGATCAAGCACGCTAGACTAACCTATGCCCCCGGGGGTCTTGGACCATCGCCCCGGACACTCCTGCATGTTGCGTGGCCGTTCGGTAGCAGACCTAGCAACCCCTTATACAAGCACGCAGTTGCATCCTCAGTCCAATCCGAACGGGCCGCTCATTCGCTGACGTCGTGACGGCTCCGGCTGAAGTATACGACGCAGAGCACCCACTCACACCCACGTGATGGTTAGTGCTATCAGGCCAGAGGCCCCTCGGATCAAATATCCAAATCGCTTAGTGGATTGGTAGCGCGCGGTAACGAAGAGTGCTCACGAAAGAGGTGGCCCCGACGTCCCGTCTCGAGGACTTGTGGCAAGGGCTAGGAATGCCCGGCCACGCCTCGTAAATATCTCGCGGGCACCTCTCAGGTCAACCCGTCTCCACATCACTCGCCCGAAGGCACGCGCGGGTACCCCTCAGGGCCGACCCGTCTTTAGTATCATGTAGTAGTGTCAAGTCACTGTAGTCAGGGTAACTGTGCGTCTGACACCAGGGGGAAAACCGGAGGAATCACCCCGTCGGAATTCCACCTGATGTATCATCAAGGTGAACGGAAGAGGGACCACCTCGACGTCCACACTTGTGAAGTTGTAAGATGGCGTCGGTATCGGGGGTGGTGTAGGAGGAAATCACCCTCACTTACCACGACCGAGTAACTAACCCACAAGGTTAACGTCAAACGTGCTAGAGAGGAGTCACCCTCGGTACGTGACAGTAACCCAGTGGTGTCGAGCAACTTAGGGGGAAAGTGATGTGTGGTGCCCAGGTCTGATCTTCGATCCCGTCGAACGGGTCTTCTGAGAATCCAGCGGGGCAGTCGGGATAAAGGGGTCTCTATCAGGCTCTACCCATCCTATGCTAAGCAGTTTAGGATAACAGGCAGGTATCAAAAGTAGGCTACAAGTAAACAGGCTATGCATCAGTAACAGGAGCAGCAGCAGTAGCGGCAATTCTAATGCAAGCATAAGAAAGAAGAGGCATGGGCGATATCGGAAATGCTCAAGGGGGTTTTGCTTGCCTGGTTGCTCAGCGGCAAAGGCAGGGTCGTCGGAAGTAGAACCAATCACCGGGACGGCGTCGGTCTCTGGAGCTGCGTTAGCGCCGGGCTCTACCGAGAGAGAAGAGGGGGAAGAAACATATAAATACACAGCAGTAAAACAATCGCAAAGCAAGACAAGACTACAAGCTATGACGGGGAAGGGGGTGATCTAGCGCGGTGCTACCGATAACGGAGAAGGGGGAACCCGTCCGGGAAGTATTCCCGGTTCCGGACGTCTGTCAGACAGATGAACCGGAGGGGGACGGTAGCACGTTAGTGATGTCAGAGTCAAGTGACAGCTGGGGGGTGCAGTGCAGGGTTGCCTAAAGACCTATCTAAACCAATTTAGTTATTTTAGGATAACATCTGGAATTAATAGACGGCAGTTAGGCACTATTCATCTACCGGAAACGGACTAAAAGCTGCGGGTTCACCTCCGTAGAGGGTCCCGACTCGACAACAGATAGCATGGTTAGCTTCGTCTCGTCGTTCTGATCAACTTTCATGTATAAACTTTTTCCATCCGAGCTACGGTTTAAAAGATATGGATTTTTGGAGTTTAAACATTTTCTGAAATATTTTAAATCAACAGATAATTCCAGAAATGGAATATGACGTCACGCTGATGTCATCCCAGCGTCAGCGGCCAGCAGACCCGCTGACTGGTCAACGGGACCCACGCGGGGCCCACTGGCAGCGACTGGCGTTGCCCAGTCAGCACTGACTGGGTCAATGGGACCCAGCGGGCCCACGAGTCAGTGGCACGAGCGGTGGGGCCCGCGTGCCACGTCGGCGGTGACGGGGACTCGCCGGAATCACGCCGGCGAGCGTAACCGCGGCGGCGCCCTCGCCGGAGTAGCTCGGATTTTCGCTACAGAGCGCCAAAACGCGCATTTTAACCTGCGTTCGAAAGCTAGGGGACTCTCACGTCGAGTGGTGCCACTGGTTGCACCAGGGGACGGCCGGAAGTGGCCGGACGGCGAGGTTTGACGGAGGCCGAAACCGGCGAACTCGCAAGTCGCGGAGCGGTAAGCAAACTAAGCGGCACTGGGCTCGTACGGCGTCTACGCGACGCCGCGGACTCGATGTGGGGGCTGGTAGGCCGTGACAAAGGCTAACGCGGCGGTGGCGAGCTCACCGGCGGAGCCAGGCTCGGTCATGGCGGAAAACGAAGCTACGAGGAGCGGGGAAGAAAGGGGAGAGATCACAGGGGACCGGGAGCTCACCGCGAAGTAGCCGAGCAGACAAGCGTGCTCGGGAAAGGGCTGGAGGCGACGGAGTAGCCGCGGCGATCTCGGTGGCGTAGGTTGAAGACGAGGCCGTGGGCGGTGTCGTGGTGGCTCCGAGCTCCGCTGAGCGGGCGTACCCGATGTAGCCGAGGACGGGGAAGGTGATGGACACGGCTTGGCGACGGGAGGGGCACGGTGGCCGCGAGTCCTCCGACAAGCCGGCCTCGGTTGCGCTCGGCGGGGAAAGGCAGAGAGGGAGAGAGGCGATGGCGAGGGGGAGAAGTGACCAGAGGGGTCCAGGGAAGAGAGGGGGAAGGTCCTTATCCCCTCCTCGCCCAGCTCATCGCGGTGGCGAGCGGGGAGGCGTCGCGGTGGCCGCCGGACGCGGGGAAGGCGACAGCGAGCGCAGGAGTGGTTGGGGGCAGGTGAGTTGGGCTGGGCCGGCTCGGTGAGGTGGGCGGCAGGTAAGGCCTCTCCTCTCTTTTTCTTTTACTAAATTACAGAGAGGAAAAGAAAAAGATTAGGCCACCAAACCTTTTTGAAAAATGTGGTAGTAGGCCCAATTAATACTTTGCAATATTTCTTGCCACCGAAAATTGGATTAGGAAATTTTGGAACACTTTTGGAATTTCCAAAAATGAAAAAGCATTAAATGGTGGTGTTATAACACTGTTTAAATGCTATAGCCCATTTTTGGAGTTGATGGTGATGTTGTTTTCCCTAACATCATTTGTTTTGGAATAATTTCAAAATGATGGTCATTTTTCCAAGATTTTTGGAGCAACTTCATTTTGTAATAAAAGTTTGAATTGATTTCAGAGGGAAGATTTTTTTTGAAGGAAAGCGGTAGGGGAAGCCCCCCACAGCGAGTTTTTTTAAAATAATAAGAACCCAAATTCGCGCCCGTGGGGACTTGAACCTGGGTGGCTGGGTTGTACATCCACTCCACTAGCCAAGTGAGTTAGGCTCACTTCCCCTCAGAGGGAAGATTTGAATTAGGTGCTTGTCCACTGTGATCATATTGAGCAAATGATGATGACATAGCATGAATAAGAGGTGATCACTGTGGTGAGAGACTGGGGGTGTTACACCGGGTCAGAATTTGTGGCAAACGCCAACACCGAAAACAGTCGTGCTAAGGGGAACGGGAATTTCAGGACGCCTTTTAATAAAAACAAGCCGCCTCAGCCCAGTTTGGAAGAGAGGCTCAACGGACCTTGCCCAGAACACAGTTATCCGGATAGGCCGGCAAGGCACTTATGGAAGGATTGCAGCACCTTAAGGGACATCCGGCAATATACCCTTCAGCGGAATAATAACAATGGCAACGGGCCGTCGGGCGGCTCAGGTCCTGACAGTTCAGGAGCCGGCTTCGGAGCGAGCGGCTCAGGGCCTGGGCAGCAAAGTCAAGGTAATCAGGGGGGTCGGCATCAACCCGGCAATGGAGGTCAGTAGCAGAAGAAACCAGTCTGGGTATCGGAGTAGCCCGAAGCAGTTGAATGGAGGACAATATCATGTCTTCACAACCAGTCTTGATAAGAGGGATCAGAAGGTATGCAAGCGGGCGGTTAATTCCATCATGCCAGCTCTTCCGAAGTACCTGAGGTGGTCAGAGTATGATATAACCTGGAGCCGGGCGGATCACCCGCCGCGTGTTGATAACCCGGGGCATCTGGCTTTAGTGGTTGCCCCCAGGTGGGAGGGTGTGTGTTCACAAAGGTACTCATGGATGGTGGCAGCAACATCAACATCCTGTACTACGACACTTTCCGCTGGATGAATTTGGTGGACAAAGATTTGAAGCCGTCCTCAATGGTGTTTCACGGAGTAGTGCCCGGAAATCGGCTTACCCGGTGGGAAGAATCGCTTTGGAAGTAGCCTTTGGTGATGAGTCTAACTACAGGGTGGAATCCATGTGGTTCGAAGTAGTCAAGTTCAAGAGCCCTTATCATGCCATATTTGGGCGGTCGGCTTATGCCAAGTTCATGGCTAGGCCCTGTTATGTCTATCTGCGGCTCAAGATGCCCGGGTTGAATGGGATAATTACGGTGCACGGCGATCGCAAGACGGCCCTTGAGTGCGAGGAAGGTGATGCGGCTTATGCAGAATCAAGTTGTGCTGAGGCAGAGCTCAAGTTTTATAAGGAGAACGTTGACCTGACGTATATGACCCCGCTCAAGAAGCCAACCACTGAGTCTGAGTTGCCCCTCAAGTTTGTTGCGGAGGATACTAAGTTGGTGGATTTCACGTCGGGCGACTCATCGCAGCAGTTTACTATTGGGGCCAACCTGGACCCCAAATAGAAAGCGCGCTCATCGAATTCATCCGTGAGAATCGGGACATCTTTGCATGGAAGCCCTCTGACATGCCGGGTGTACCGAGAGAATTCGTTGAGCACCACCTTAATGTGGATCCTAAGTTCAAACCGATCAAACAGTTCCTCCGCCGGTTCAACGAAGAGAGACGAAAGGCCATCGGGGAAGAGGTGGCCCGGCTCTTAGCAGCCGGGTTCATTGTGGAAGTGTTTCACACGGAGTGGCCCGCTAACCCGGTGCTAGTGCTTAAGAAAAACGGCACTTGGCGGATGTGTATAGATTACACAGATCTTAACAAAGCTTGTCCAATTGACCCGTTTGCCCTCCCCTGCATCGACCAGATTATTGATGCAACGGCGGGTTGTGAGCGCTTATGCTTCTTGGACGCGTACTCAGGTTATCATCAGATCAAGATGGCAGTCAAAGACCAAGAGAAGACGACTTTCATCACGCCTTTTGGTGCTTTCTGCTACGTGTCTATGCCTTTTGGGCTCAAGTGTGCCCAGGCGATTTATCAGCGTTGCATGCAGAACTGTCTTCATAGTCAGATCGGGCGTAACGTTCATGCCTATGTGGATGATGTTGTGGTCAAGTCAAGGAAGAAGGAGACCCTGCTGGACGACTTACAGGAAACATTTGATAATCTCTGGGTCTACAAGATGATGTTCAACCCGACCAAGTGCGTCTTTGGAGTTCCTGCAGGCAAGCTTTTGGAATTCTTAGTCTCAGAGCGTGGCATCGAAGCTAACCCGGACAAGATCAAGGCTATTGCTTCTTTGTTTGAGCCGGCTTGTATCAACGACGTTCAGCGCTTGGCGGGTCGGATTGCTGAGTTGAGCCGGCTCAGGTAACCAGCATGGAGCTCATCAGCAGACAAGTTCTCTAAGGAGGAGAGCTCGAGTTCAAACTTGGCTGGAACAGATGAGCCGGCCTCTCCAGTGTGCTTGGCAAGAACATGACGGGCAGGAGGATTGAAAGCCGTCCCGGTCACGATTACCTCAGGGGTTGTACTCGCACCGGCGGTTGAAGAGCTGGGACCCAGGTGGATCGTATCACCAGTGGCCGGCTTAGGCGCCAGAGGAGCACCGAGTAGTGGCTGCTTCAGCGGCAGCCGGTTCAGCACAAGGCGCCGAAGAGTCCGGTGCAGCAGGCGCCGAAACCATTATCTCCGGTTCTGCAGGTGTTGGAGCAGCAAGTTCCGGCTCTCCAGAAGGACCACTGGCAGTGGCACCAGCAGTAGTGCCAGAACCAGACCCGGCAGTTTTTCGGCGTTTGGCTTGAGCCCTGAAGAATAATTGTTATAAGGAGCAAGAAAAGCCGGAAGGGCAGCGAAGAAAGCAAGGTGTTTACCCTGGATTAATCTTCAGGGGGGGGACTATGGATGCAGTCGAATCACCAGAGGAGCCGGCCGTTTCCTGAAAAGTTCAAAGCAGCAAAAGCATATAAGAAAGGCCAGTGCTCTGCGCCGGCGCGCCGGCCGAAACTTTCGGCCGGCCGCACGCGGGCCATCCGATCCGCCAGATTGAATCTGGTTTGACCGTCAGATCTGTCCATGTAGCAAAAATCCTCGATGCAGCAAATTTCGGTCACGATGTAGCAAATTTCGATCACGGATGCAGCAAAAATATGGTTGTAGCAAAAAAATATCAACTTGGTCGTAGTAAAAAAACGACGCTGATGATGCGTGGTAGCAAAACAAAATGTGGGTTGTAGCAAAACAATCCAATGAACTCGGGTTGCAACTCTGATGAACATGTATGCAGACTTTTTTAGTGAACGGTTGTAGCAAAAAATGATACCGATTGTAGCAAGAATTAACACCGGTTGTAGCAAAAAAAATCTGACGAACTCAGGTTGCAACTAAACGTGGATGCAGTTTTTTTAGTGAACAAATTGTAGCAAAAATCATCAAAGATTACAGCAAAAATCCTGTCGGTAGTAGCAAAAAAAAAACAGTTGTAGCAAAAATAGCGTCTCGCAGCAAAAAAAGAAGGAGGTCCCACGCGCGGATTATGCGAGGCGCACTTCCCTATAAGAAAAGAGTTGCAGTTCAAAATAAATTATCAGAAACAAAATTGGTTTACAAGTATACCTCAACGGGACGTTTCCGGGGAGCCGGAGTGTTCGGCAAGCCGGACAGGAGCTCTTCAGAGCCGGCGCTCCGGGTTTGACGCCTGGGCTCCCACTGTTGCTTTTTCAAAAGGAAGTCAGGATCCAAGTGAGCAAGCGGATGAGATATAGGGACTTTTCGTACGGCCCGCCGTATTATCATTGGAGGAGAGCATCCTGAGTCGGAAGAAATGTCCGAGTCGGAAGAAATATAGATTACCTCGGGGGCGTCGGCTTGACTGGTCTCCGGCTCGTCCTGTGAACAATCGTTGTCAATAAGATGAAGAAAGAGTTTGCCTAAGGAGTCAAGTTCTACCTCCTCCGTGTCATCCAGATCCATCATTCTTTCGGCGGCTGTTTTCTTCTTCGGCCTCCGGGCAAGGGTCTTGTCCAGCTTGGGTCTCCGGACAGGGGTGACAAGTTTCATCTTCCAGAAATCAGCGTCGGCCTATGTTCATAAGCCGCCAAGAGGTTAGAAAGAATAAGGCAAAGGGAAAAAACGGAGGAGACGAAATGATGACTGTTGGAGAGGCGCCTGGATTCTCGCGCCGACCGTTGTCTGAGGAAATATCCGTTGTGGATAACGCCGAATCTTTTTTCGGAAGATCCGCATTAATGTCACGGCGGGTTACAGGGCCCTCCATTTTGTCAGAAGGGGAAAGTGAGAGACTCGCCGCGGAGAAGAATTGGAAGACTGACATGATCAAAGCTCAAATCACTCTGGGGCCTAATGTTGGGGATATAACCCCGTGGTAAGACCCGCCCGGGTTGGGCCGGGTCCCACCAGGCGGCTCGTGGAGAAGGGCTTGAAGGCAGGCTTAAAGGAGGACCAGGCTGTAAGCCGGCCCATATACAAAGTGAGACGACTAGGAGAGGGAAGGCCACGGGAGGAGGCAGTAAGAGACCCTGGCCAGTAAGCCGCCCAGGGCCGGGTTACCAAGATAGATAAGATGATTCCGAGTTAGGGTAGGAGATCTGGTACGAGTCGGTTTAGGACTCAAAACCCGGGGGCTTGGCCTACAGTATATAAGGGCGAGTCCCCGGGGCGGCTTAGGGCAGGTTAGAGAAGATCGAGAGCTAGGGTTAGGCGAAACTCGCTCCCTTGTAATCGATACACCAGTTAATACAATCGCAAGCAGGACGTAGGCTTTTACCTCATCCCGAGGGGCCGAACCTGGCTAAACCCGTGTCCCTCATCTCGACCAACCCCTTTGAGTCCACTACTTTGGCGATGGCCTCGAACCTAAGTCCTTTCACGAGGACATCTGCCGTGACAAAACTACGACAGTAACCGTACAATATATATATAGATCTATTTTATACTTAGGTTTTTATAATAGCATATCTTGTTACTTTATATGTATGCTTAATCGATTTAGATAATCTTTGATCGACTGCAAAAGTAGGTGATTTTAATATAATTTTGAGGGGTTACTTTCATCGTATTATCAGTCAAATAACTAAGGTGAACAATTCAAATATAAATTAAAGAGGATATTTGGTATTATCCTATCAAAATAGCAAATGTGAGCAATTAGATATAAATTTAGGGTGTTATTTCATATTTTTCTTTTATATTGGCATAGTGGGTAATTAATATGTAGTTTTAGGGGTTATTTAATATTATTTTGATAATGACAAAGGTGGGTGATTACTTAATTAGAAAACATATAAATGACTATTAAGATTCTAACCTGTCAATTGTCAATTGAAGATAGGGTAATTTTTATTATTGTAAGAATTTCTATGATTTTATATTATTTTTCTAGCGCATCTTGTGAGGGTTGACGTGGAAATTTCAAAAAGAGTCTACAAAATATATGTTTTGTGGAAAGGTTTCTAGCATCTTTAATGGAAAAAAGGACAAAAACTGAAAATAATTTGAAAATGGAAAAATTCTAAAAAAAGAATATATTTTCTTTCGTTGAGAATTGAACTTAAGATCTTTTGTAATGGTAAAGGTGGGTAATTACTTAGAAAATATATATAATGAAAAAAAGAGGATATTTGCTTTCGTTGAGAGTTGAACTAAGACCTTTCATAATGGCACAAAATATATATATTGAAAAAAAACGGATATTTGCTTTCGTTGAGAGTTGAACTCAAGACCTTTCATAATGGCAGAGGTGGGTAATTACTTAGAAAACAGATCTAAGGGCTATTAATATACGAATCTGACAACTGATGGTCGGATGTTTCTGATTATTGTGAGAATTTCTAGGATTTATCTTTTTTTTCTAGCGTGCTTTGAAATTGGTGCAACTTTTATATCCTCCACTTAGTAATAGTGTTGTCGTGGTTCTAGGAACCGGGGTGACTCGGACAGTAGAATTTCGGTTCGGTAGGGGAATGCAGCGCGGACTCACTCCGAATGGTGAGCCGAAGGACTCAAAAGGTTTATACTGGTTCGGTCTTTGTATTGCAGGTGTTCTTGTGAGTTACAACTGGGTATGAGTGAGAATGCAGGAGCTCTAGGGTTGAGTTCCGTTGGCCTTTCCTGTGGATGCTTCCCTCCTTTTATAGTGCAAGGGGGGAAAGGCCGGAAAAGGAAGAGGAAAAACAGGGGAAAGACCCGTCGTGTGGGTCCCTTCTACAATAGTACCGTCGATGGTCGGCGTGCGCCTGCCTGGCCCTTCATACCATGATGGTCGTCCCTCCTTTTTCCTGTAGCGACGTGGCGTCAGGTGTTTGGTGTACGAGAGTGGACATTCCCCTCACAGAGCCGGAACGTCGTGTGGTGGGCGACCCATTCCGTCGCTTTGGTGGCAGTCGGGCGTGGCGTTAGGTGGCGGATTGCTCGGCCATGGTGCGTTCTGACCTGGCTTTGTGTGTCACGGGCGTATGCGTGTCGAGGGAAAGGAGGTGTAGCTCCTCTCTTGTAGGCCCGAGGACGTGCAGCTCCTCTCTTCATAGGACAATTTATAAGCAGATAGGGGGTTGGTTCTCCTTACGGAGGGTTTGAACCTTGCGTGACAGTGACAGTGAGCTCTTCTTGACCCCAACGAAACAAGTATGGTTGTAGACATGGTGCCATTGGTAGATTCAGCTTCTCCACCATCTCGATGCTTGCGGCGTTGATCAAATTCATGTGATCGATCGTCATGGCACATGATCTCTCTCTCACCACCACACGGGTGTGAAATAGCCCGGCCCAGCGGCCTTCCTCCTCCAACTGAAATCCATAGCTTAACTTACTGAATGATGATGCGCTCGTCATCTTCTCCATAGTGTCGTGAACAACCTTGCTCTGAATACCACCTGATGTAGACCGAACCTCGTGGTGAGATCCGATCTGTTGTTGCGGCCCGATCTTTCACGACACTCCACCACCAGTAGTAGCAACCTCTCGCCCGCGCACGCGATGTACACGAAGTAGAGGGTTTGAACCTTGCGGCCCAGCACGAGAAAACCAATCTCAACGAAGGTACTCACGCTCAAAACAATTTCCACGAAGAGAAATCGCAACACAGAGGTTTTTTAAAGATCCCTTCAAAACTTGATACGGGTGTCTACCCTGAAAAACACATTGTGTCTATTTCATATAAAAATAACCTGCCTTTTACATGGGGCACCTTGACTTTTATATTACCCGACCATCTAAGAAACTTGATAAGCAAGGACGTAAAATCCTATCTCTACTCTCACGGCTGAAAATTAAACAAAACAAGTCCAAAGACTTGCCTAAAGATAACTTTAGGACTCTAAGAAATTTGCCTTTTACATCTTGACAGTTTTTATTTCCTAAACAAAACTGATGCGCCAACTTAACATAATCAGATGTCGGTGGCCCCATCCGCAGGCTTGCAAGGAGAGCACGTCACGTGGTAAAAAGTGAATGGACCTGGAACAATCTGGTGGACGAACTCTGCCGAAGTAGTACTCCACACGGCTTCTTGTTTTCTTTGTGTTACATGCATCTAGGACTCATGCGTGTGCACCAAAACCACAATGTGCTAATATCTTGGTTGCACGCCAATTAAAACCATCAGCGTAATCACGTGCACGTACATGATCTGGTGCATGTATGACTACATCCAATTCTTTTTCACTTACTTTATCTTAGTAGTTTTCTTTCGACTGAACAAAACTCATCTGAGGTCTTGTAGCTTCAGGTTTACCGGCAGACGCAACAAAAGTCTCAGCCTCCTTATTATCTGTACCAAATTGAATTAATTTTGGCATGCAAATATTATTGATCCGTAGTTCATTAAAATGCGATAATGTCTGAACAGCAACAACATCATCTGCAGTCGTGGTCATATCATCCTCTCCCTCTTGAAGTGAAACCGTCCTCGGTTTCGAATTGACCTCTTGAACAATATTTTTGTTTGCAGACTGAACGACGGCTGTACAAATTTCAGTAGCTTCGACTGTATTCTTTTTTGCATCTTCCTCTTCTTTTATCTTCTCAAGATGTTCTTTCCTCCAAGAAATAAAACGCTCATCATCCATTGGCACAAGGCTGCACATCTTACCCCTCTTGACGGTATATCTATGTGTTTTGCAATCATACGCAACATCATGCTCTTTGTACCATGGCTCGCCCAATAATAAGTGACATGAAATCATTGGTACCGGAATCACGTCGCACAAAACCTCGCAAAAATAATTTCCCAACAAAAAAGGTACCTTGGTTTGCTGCGTGACAGTGAGCTCTTCTTGACCCCAACGAAACAAGTATGGTTGTGGACATGGTGCCATTGGTAGATTCAGCTTCTCCACCATCTTGATGCTTGCGGCGTTGATCAAATTCATGTGATCGATCGTCATGGCACATGATCTCTCTCTCACCACCACACGGGTGTGAAATAGCCCGGCCCAGCGACCTTCCTCCTCCAACTGAAATCCATAGCTTAACTTACTGAATGATGATGCGCTCGTCATCTTCTCCATAGTGTCGTGAACAACCTTTCTCTGAATACCACCTGATGTAGACCGAACCTCGTGGTGAGATCCGATCTGTTGTTGCGGCCCGATCTTTCACGACACTCCACCACCAGTAGTAGCAACCTCTCGCCCGCGCACGCGATGTACACGAAGTAGAGGGTTTGAACCTTGCGGCCCAGCACGAGAAAACCAATCTCAACGAAGGTACTCACGCTCAAAACAATTTCCACGAAGAGAAATCGCAACACAGAGGTTTTTTAAAGATCCCTTCAAAACTTGATACGGGTGTCTACCCTGAAAAACACATCGTGTCTATTTCATATAAAAATAACCTGCCTTTTACATGGGGCACCTTGACTTTTATATTACCCGACCATCTAAGAAACTTGATAAGCAAGGACGTAAAATCCTATCTCTACTCTCACGGCTGAAAATTAAACAAAACAAGTCCAAAGACTTGCCTAAAGATAACTTTAGGACTCTAAGAAATTTGCCTTTTACATCTTGACAGTTTTTATTTCCTAAACAAAACTGATGCGCCAACTTAACATAATCAGATGTCGGTGGCCCCCATCCGCAGGCTTGCAAGGAGAGCACGTCACGTGGTAAAAAGTGAATGGACCTGGAACAATCTGGTGGACGAACTCTGCCGAAGTAGTACTCCACACGGCTTCTTGTTTTCTTTGTGTTACATGCATCTAGGACTCCTGCGTGTGCACCAAAACCACAATGTGCTAATATCTTGATTGCACGCCAATTAAAACCATCAGCGTAATCACGTGCACGTACATGATCTGGTGCATGTATGACTACATCCAATTTTTTTTCACTTACTTTATCTTGGTAGTTTTCTTTCGACTGAACAAAACTCATCTGAGGTCTTGTAGCTTTTTGTTTACCGGCAGACGCAACAAAAGTCTCAGCCTCCTTATTATCTGTACCAAATTGAATTAATTTTGGCATGCAAATATTATTGATCCGTAGTTCATTAAAATGCGATAATGTCTGAACAGCAACAACATCATCTGCAGTCGTGGTCATATCACTGGGTTGCACGGCAGACGCCATGAACCCCGGCGTCTGGCCCTGGCCCGCACGACCCCCCTCGCTTTTGACCTGCTGACGTGGCAAAGGGGCCAGACGCCAGGAACCCTGGCGTCTGGTCCCTGGATTTAAGTAACCGCGCGGCCATCCCAATCTGATCTCCCCCATCTCTCTCACACGAACAGAACTGTTATGTTCTTCGCCCCCTTCGTCCCCCACACCTCCTCTCCCCCTGATCTACTCCCTCCTCCGCTAAAACTCACAGATCTAACCCCCCCAAGCACCCTTGAGGTATTCCTCCACAATCCCTCCAATTAGTTTTTGTTTTCCCCTCTCTATTTGAATGCATTATTTCACTTTAGGTGATACGTGTAGGTGATGTTATATGAGTAGAGTAGATGATTTTAGTTGATGTTTGTAGTTGATATGATATTTGTAAAGTGGATGATTGTAGGTGATATTTGTAGAGTGGATGCTTGTAGGTGATATGTGTAGGTGATGTTTGTAGTTATATGTGTAGGTGATGTTTGTAGTTGATATGTGTAGGTGATGTTGGATATGTGATATTATTTGAGATGCAATGGAGACATTTTTTTGTGAACAATGCATAGAAGAATTGATGCCAAGTAAGATATGTGCATTACTTGATATTGGATATATGCATTACTTGATATAGATGAACAATGGATATATTGGATATATGCCAAGTTTGAACAATGCATAGAAGAATTTTGTTTTTGAACAATGCATAAAAGAATTGGTTCAAAGTATGCAAAGAAGAATAGATGCCAAGTTAGTTGATGGTTCTTTGGCATGAAGTTCATTATGCATTTCTTTATATTTGTTTGGTAGGATGGCGGATGATGATAATGGACCTTGGTATGACGGATTGTTGGAGGAGTTTGATAGGAATCATCGCGGTCGTGCCATTGAGAATGGAAAGGTAATAAGCAAGACTTTTGAATTTTCGTTGTTTTCCATTTGTGTTCTTGTATTGATAAAAAAATATTTTTATTTGCAGCCTGTAGTTGCTATGCGCATGAGGGGTCATGGCGTTGATGACTTCCCGTACGACGCGCGGTACGAGCAGTACATCCGCCGTCTAGGTCTTCTGCCATTCGTGTTGCAGTTTAAGCGACACCCTCCGCCGGTGAACCACGCGGCGCTGACCGCACTTGTGGATCGGTGGAGGCCCGAGACTCACTCGTTCCACCTTCCGTTTGGTGAGATGACGATGACCCTGGAGGACATGGCTGTGATAAGCGGCCTTCCTATCAACGGTCTGGCCGTTACCGGTCATGTCAGCGCCCCTAATTGGCGAGCTCGGTTTGGCGCTTTGATTGGTGTTGAGCCCGATCCCCCTGAAGGAGCCAGGGCCGATAGCGCGAGAGTGAGGTTTGCTTGGCTCAAACAAGTCAGAGGGGAACCAAATCCGTGCCCTGAGGATGCCAATGACTTGGTTGTGCAGCAGTACGCACGGTCCTATCTATGGTACGTACTAACCAAGGTACTCTTCTCAGACGCAACCGGGAACTCGGCCCTCTTTATGTTCTTGGAGCTACTCAGTAATTGGGATACTCAATATAGCTGGGGTTCAGTCGCGCTCGCATACTTGTATCATCAGGTAATCGCTATTTGCAACCATTTATGTTGCATTTTTACTCCGCCTCCCTCCATATCTAACATGTATCATTGATTGCAGCTTGACTTGGCGTGTCGTAGGAAGGGAGATACATCCTCATTGTGTGGGTTTGTTTGGGGCCTATCCGTGTGGATGTGGGAGCGTATCCCTGTTGGACGCCCCGAGTTTAAGAACTTCGAACAGCCAAACCCACGGGGTAATCATGACGGGTTGCATGATGTTGATCCATATCGGCGCCCCACGATCACAAACTATTGGGAACAGGTGAATGTGTACACAAGAAGCTCGCAAGTGCGATACAAGTGTTATATGAATGAGCTGGACACCTTGACTGCTGAGAAGGTACTTAGTAGTTCAATGATACAAAATTTAGTCAACAATGGAGTTTGTATCTAACAATGTATCTCTTTGTTTTGCGGGTCCATTGGAGGCCTTATGTGGATGATCGTGGATTCTCTCTTAACGATATGTGCACGCGTGTTAGCCATCTTTGGCTGGCGAGGTGCCCAATGATATGCTTCTTCGCAGTGGAGTGGCACTTCGTTGATCGTGTTGCAAGACAATTTGCGAGAAGACAAGGTATTCCTATTGAGGAGAGCAAGGAGGAAATCCGAAATCTGCATCGGTGAGCAAGCCTGTCTTTGAGTATGTAGTTGAGCATTGAATTTCTATATGTTTGCTAATGGTTTGTACCGTGCATCATTTGTAGGTTCGATCGAAGGAACAACCAGGATATATCGTATTGGGCCAACAAACACCGTAAGTGGATAGACATTTGGAATGTCAGGGAGATGTTAGTGCAAACAGATAGTAGACCCCACAGTCAGTCAGCATATCAGAAGTATCAAGTGTGGTATGCGGGTCGTTACCGGTTCAAGCTCAAGCCCGGTTGGACTCACGAGGAGGTGTCTGAGTTGGTGTCTGAGGACCCCGAGACTGCCGAAGGTTATCATACCTTCAACATGGCGGTGAGAGACACAAGAGGGGCTCACGTTGAGTATGCACCGATGCATGACGAATTGGTATGCTAATGAACCTATTTCTAACGTAGTTGCATCATCTTGTTTTTATTTCAAATCTGAAAATTTTGTGTGTTCATGAATTGCAGGGCCGAGAGTTGCTTATGTGCGTCAACGATGTGAATGTAGCACTCAGCCATCCCCCTGGTGGTGGATTATCTGAGAGGACTCTTAGGAGCACGATGGAGGTATGAGCCATTTATTCGGAGAGCTTATCTTTGCGGAAAAGTTATTAGCATCTCATATCATATCATATTTTGTGTTGTTGCAGAAGTTCAAGAAGCGGTTGCACAAGATGGCATCTATGCTTTCTTGCCACGGTGCTCAGGCCGCTGAAGCGCGTGCACCTGGCACCCGTGCACAGAGAGCCGCACGCCGCTATCAATGCGACGAGGAGAGTGACGAGGAGGAGCCAACACAACAAGAGGAGGGTGAGGAGGAGCTACAACAAGAGCAACAATAGCATGATTATGATATTGATGCTCCACAGCCATCACAGCCTACGCAACCATCACAAGCTCGCCTTAAGAAAGGCAAAGGCATAGCTAAGAGGCCAGGGAGAAAGAAGACATGGAACCCTACGCTCACTAGTCCTGAGTATCCTCATCAGCATATCCCTAGAGGAATGACTAGACCTCATTCTAATGAGGATGATGAGATTATCGAGGAAGAGGAGGAGCACCGCGAGGAGGAGCACCACGAGGAGGCTTCGATTAGCTCAGACGAGGTGCTAGCAAAAGCCGTCAAGAAATTAAGGAAGAGGAAGTGAACTTTCTAGTCATTTCATGAACTTCTTGTCGTTTGTTAAGTTTGTATGAACTTGTTCTGTTGAACTATTTAGGTTCTCTTGACGTTGTCATGAATTCGTGAACTTTCTACTTATGTATGACTTGAAGTTGTTGGTGAAATGTTTAATGTTCTCCTTGAAATGTCTGAAAATTGTATTTGGTTATAGTCCGAATATTGTATTTGGTTAAATGCTCAAAACAGCAAATAAAATGCATGTCTAAACTTTCTGTCCAGGGGACCAGACGCCAAGGTCCCTGGCGTTTGGTCCCCTGGACAGAAACTTTAGACATGCATTTATTTGTTGTTTTGAGCATTTAACCAAATTGCACACAATATCAAAGACATATAAAATCACATAAGCATTTCATAGTCTCAAATGACATAAATAGTCTCACATGAGCATTTAACCAAATTCCACACAATATCAAAGACATACAACATCACAAGTCTTGGTTTCTTGAGTTCAAATGACATAACCATTACATAGTCTCAGATGACATAAATAGTTCATGACCACGATGGTCCAAATAGTTCAAATGACCCAGCATCACATATAACTTGGTTTCTTGTAGCAATGCAATTCAACAACCCTTTTCCATCTCCATTCTTCGAACATTTCTTGGATTGTGTCATCATCAGTTATGTCAATCAATTTCCTTTCCCCAGGGCCATCTGCTTGCAACATGCTTACGTAGTACACAAAATCGTCTTCCTTCAACCCTAGCTTCACCAAGAATTTAGTCTTCAACCAATCAAAAGTGATGTCCTCTTCACTAACTTGCTCAAATACATTTGTAGGAAAGCCTACGACATGAACAATAGGGAAAAGCACCCACTTACTCTCCTTAGCCATCTGCAACACACAAATCCTTCTGTTATGTATTGAACCAAAAAATTCTTTGGAGTGTAATTGTTTTGATCCAACACTCACTAACCCTAACCCTAAACACTCACTAACCCTAACCCTAAACACTCACTAACCATGACCCTAAACACTCACTAACCCTAACCGTAAACAAACATACATATATACTACACACTATGCATATCCCTATATTATCTAAGTTAAACAAGATATTCATAGTAAAACAACATATTCACACTAAAAGAAGATAGCCACCCACATGACAAAAATGGTAGAAAATAAGAAGTTTTAACACAAAAAAAATTAGGTGATTTGAGGGAGATTACCGATAGCAACAAAGTGATGGAAAGATCCACCCAATACAAGCCACTTTTGTGGAGGATTTGAGGGGGGGGGGGACTAGAGGGAGAGAGAGGGGGACCAGCAACTTTGGCAACTCGGGCTGGATTGGGTAGAGTGAGTGGGGCCCTAGTGGGGCCCTAGTGAAACTTATCCCACTGGTCAGGGACCAGACGCCAGGGACCCTGGTGTCTGGCTCCACGTCACCCCATATAGCCAGATGCCAGGGTCCCTGGCGTCTGGCCTGCTAACCAGAGAGCAGAAGCTACTGGACTCT
>NC_041387.1:664897505-664904053 GCF_002162155.2 Triticum dicoccoides | reverse complement strand
TTGTCTGCGAAGGTACTGGACTCTGTGCATCAGACCAGACGCCAGGGACCCTGGCGTCTGGCTATATGGGCCACGTCACCCTTATAGCCAGACGCCAGGAACCATGGTGTCTGGTCCCCTGTTTTGAACATCTTCCTCTCTTTTCTGCATTTAACATCACATAATTCCCATTATACACATGAGCTTCATCACACATAAGAGATGTAGAATGACATATACTAGGGTTGCGACAAAGTTCATCACACATATAAGGTCTCGAATGACATACATAAGAGGTTCGACCACGACAAGTTCATCACACTTACATAGTCTTGAATGACATACATAGTTTCGACCACGGGAAGTTCATCACACATAAGAGGTCTCGAATAACACGTTGTCATGAACCCTTTGTCTACTGAGTACTACGGGGCCATTTTCCCTTCTTGTCGCGTGCCTCGTCCTCCTCTTGTGCATCACGAGCCCTTGCACGTTTTCTTGCCCTCTCTTCTTCACGAGCCTTCTTTTCTTTGCGTGCCTTCTCCTCCTCATGCTTCTTGCGCTTGTAGGCTTCCTTCTCACGACGCTCCCTCTCCAGCCCCCGTGCGAAGGATTCCTCGAACAGGCGTTGCCTCCGCATGCAATCTTGATATTGGTCCTCTTGGACGTCTTTTGGTACTTCGTGATCTATCCAAGTGAAGTACTTGCAAAGTGGAGGAGGTGACTACATAAAAGGCATGATTGAATTAGTAATATGATTGAAAAGGCATGACACATATTTGGATGTCACATCTAACATACCGGTGGACGGTCATAAGCGTTAGTTGGTCTCACACGATCATGTGCATAGTTGGGACACACAAAAAATCTTCTACCTTCTGTCCGTGACTTCTTACGGTCAGTGGACACCTTCACCTTGCAAACATCACCACACCAACATGGTGGTGTGGGCACATCCTTCTCCTTGTTCTTGTCCAACTTGGCCTCGATCCACGTCTTCGGTATGTCCTCTCGGTTGGCGCACGGCGGCCTCGTCATGGAACCGGATGAAGCCATGCCTACAAGAGAAACACTTATTAACAAAAAGTAATGAACAAAGTAAATGTGTAAATTCAATGAAAGAAGAAATAACAAAATGAAACAAAGTAAATGTTGTACCATTCTTATTCTATCAACCATCCGGATTAAGTAAATAACCGAATGCCGATCCATTATCAACCCGTCCTCTACGACCACCTCTTCCCCTTGTGCTTCCTCTACGGCCACCCCCGTCACCTCTTCCCCTTGTGCTTCCTCTACGACCACCACCACCTCTAACACCTGTCCTTCCTCTAACACTTGTTCTTCCACCCCGTTCACCACCGGACCCTCCTCTGTGGCTAGTCCTTCCTCTACGACCACCCCCATCACCTCTTCCCCCTCATTCACCACCGGATCCTCCTCTACGGCTAGTGCTAGGAATGCCCCCCTTCGACATTTTCCTTTTCTTGCATGTCTGCTCATTGTGTTGCGCTTCATCGCACCCCCCACAATTGATATTGTCAGGAGCCTCCATGAAATGACCGCTACCAAATTGCTTCATGCCAGTGTATCCAGCCAGGTCATCCATATCACCCCTGAATCTCTTAGTTCTCCTTCTACCCTTGGTCTCCACCTTCAGGAGAGGGTCTGGCCTAATATGAGGGCCATGGTACTCAGGCCACTGTGATTGGTCCAAGAAAGGGTGAAATCGAGGCGCCCATGTCAACCTACTAGCTTCCACATGAAACTCTTGCATCCGCACGGTTTTTCCATCAGAAACTTGTATGTTTCTCGCCTTCACCGCCGTTATCAAATGCAAGCATGGCCAATGATACTTGCTAGGCCTCTCGCACTGGCACCATCGAGTCTTGAGACGCACCTCAAATGCAGCACCACCATATTGAAAACCGTCTCGTGCTGTGCCACCTGGCTCATCAATTTGATAAATCATTTCAGTGTTGTCGAATGTGATAATTTGTTGTTGCCTTGACTTGCTTGCTTGTAATAGCAGCCATTCATCAACCTTGGCCGGATAATCCATTTTCTCACCTATCCAGTTGGCAGTCTCTTCAGAATGCTTCTGAAAGTACTCATTAAGCTTGAAGAAGGTATACTCCACTATTGCGGTCACAGGCAATGAACGAGCACCCTTGAGCACATTGTTGAAACATTCAACAAGATTGCTCGTCATGTCGCCATATCGCCTACCTCCATCGTCATGAGCCCGTGCCCACTTGTGCTTCTCTCCGAAATTATGTGTTAAGAAATCTTTTCCCCCTTCGTTCACCGCTCCAAAGAGTTTGTTGTAACGACGATCGAAGGACTGGGTGTTGAAGGCCACACATACATGGGTAAGGTCTTTGCTTAGCTCCTTGCTCTTACATGCCCGGTAAAAGTTGGCCACGAAATGCCTCATGCACCATCGATGGTGAAGCTTTGGAAATCCTGGAATAACAATGTCCATTGCTTTGAGTATGCCATGGTGCCGGTCAGATATGATGCATACCTCCCTAGCCCCAATCACGTTGTGCCTAACATGACTCATGAACCACTCCCAGTTGTCTTGGTGCTCGGAAGGCACCAAAGCAAATGCCACTAGCAACACATTGTCGTTTGATGAATGCGCCATTGCTACCATTAGTGTGCCCTTGTATCTACCGGTCAAGAATGTGCCATCTATAGACAAAACCGGACGACAATGCTGAAACGCCTCCACACATTGTCCATAACTCCAGAAGGCACGATGGAAGACTCCCTCGTGATCATCAACCACATGAAACATGCCCGGGTTCCTATGTGCAATCGCGCCCAACAACCTCGGGAGCTGGTTGTATGCTTCTTCGTAACCACCATACAACATCCTAATAGCAGACGCCTTTGCCTTCCATGCCTTCCCATACTTGACTTCATAACCAAATTATTTTTTCACCGTCCGCATTAGAAACCTCACTTTCACAGTGGGATCAACCGCTGTGTCTTTCTTCCATTTGTATGCGAGATACTCAGACGTGAGTTGACGGTGTGTCTTTCGATCACGTTTTGATGGCGGTTTGCACCTATGAGTGCCAACACAACTTCTTAACACCCATTCTTCAGTGTCTTTAAGCTTTCTTGCACGAACCTTCCATGGGCATCCATCTTGCTCACACTTCACGGTGTAACGCAACTTCATGTCGGAGTGCTCAACAATAATTGGCCTATGGTTGCGAATGACATAATCAGACAACCAAAACTTCAGCGTAGGCAAACTCAGAAACTTCACTCCTTTCTTCAAATAAGCATTCTCGTCCTCGTTCTCCTTCCTTGGTTCGCCTGGATCCGGACATGGTGTTGACTCAATCGCCGTCATTCTCATTCCACCATCAACAACGGCTTTATGTGCAAGGCTGAGATCTTCAAACAAGTGAATTCTTTTTTCTAAGCCCGTAAGCTCAAAGTGGATTTGGTTTTCCTCCTTTGTGAATCCATCCTCGTCCAACTCTTCCCTCATACCTTCGTCATCCGAGTCATAAGCATATTGACGCCTAAAAGGCAACTCATGATCCATATCCTTTTGCGCTATGTACGCATCCAAGTCACCAACATCATTACCATGAAACCATTCCTCTTGCTCTTCATCGTCCTCATAAGCATCTTCCTCCTCTTGAATTATTTGGTCACTAGCAATCACCTCAACTTCATTTGCTTGGCTAGAAGGATTGGGAGCATACAACTCAACCTCATTTGCTTTAATAGATGGTAGACATGGACGTGGTTGGCGATAAACATTGGGGGCATCAACCACAACCCGATGCTCAACAAGTGGCACCATTGTGATCTCACTCATGTCATCCATTGGGGAAGAGACATGCCGGTTCAAATCAATTGTAAACCGAGGAGATTCAACCTTGGTGGCAAACAATTCAAGTGACTTGTCTTCCGATTGGGAAACTTTTTCCTTGTATACATCCCAATGCAAATCCGAGGTGATAGGCATACTTTTCAAGCGAGATTTGGCTCCAACTCCAACATCATACCTTCCTATTAACTTCACATCAACATTGTTGTCGGTCCACTTTAAGACATGTCTCAGTTTTGCAATAACTTCCTCATAGCTAGGGCTTGTATCAAAAACCAATGGTTCCTCACTCGTGTCGGCATTGTTACTCAAGAATGCCTCCTTGTCCATGTAATGAACATTGACAAGTCTATCCATCTAAAAAGAACATGAAAGCATTTAAGCATCAATGAGAATTGGTGCTTATCAAAGAACATGAAAGCATTGTTACTCATAAATGATTGGTGATGTCCACAAAGGTTTCATTAAGTAACCACCAATATCAACACTAACCACCAATATTTCTACTCAACAATCAAATAGCCCTACTACACAACAATCAAACCCTAACCACCAAGACATTCAAACTAAAATAAGAGGGAAACCATGAACTAGGGTTCCACCAACTTATGCAAAATGCAACCAAAATAACAAGCTTCAACAAAAAAAATTGGATGAAGTGAGGGAGATTACCACAAAGAACAAAGTGGTGGAAAGATCCACCTAAGTCAAGCACCTTTTGGAGAGGATTTGAGAGGGAGCTTGAGGGGTGGGAGAGAGTGGGGGACCAGATACTTGTGTTCTAGCTCGGGCTGGATTGGGGAAAGTGTGCGGGGTGGGTCCCACACACTCTCCCATGGTGTTATCCACTTACCAGGACCAGACGCCAGAGTTCCTGGCGTCTGGCCCCTTTGCCACGTCAGCAGGTCAAATGCGAGGGGGGGTCGTGCGGGCCAGGGCCAGGCGCCGGGGTTCATGGCGTCTGCCGTGCAATCCAGACGCCGGGCATGTTGGCGTCACCAAAAGAGGTCAATTTTATAATTTTTATTTCAAATCAAGGTCAAATCGGGATTTTCTTTACACTTAAGGTCAAAACAGTGATTTTGTCCCCCGAGGCAGGGTCGGCAGCTTCCGCCGCGCCCGATCGTTCGGGTCAAGGGCCCGCCCGCCGGGGGCAGCCACGGTCGGCTCCCTCCGCCCCGTACAAGCGTACGGGGAGAAGGTCGGACCTCCTCGTCCTGCCGGTGGCGGTAGCATAAGGCCTTTGGGCCTTAGGGCCCGTTTGGATCTCCTCCATGATCCAGCTTCTCGAGAAGCCCGCGAGAAGCCAGACGAACGACTCCGGTCCTAGAATCCAGCTCCCGGAGAAATGAGAAGCCACGGTGCAATTTCTGGGAGCAGCCTCGGCCCAGCTTCGAAAAAACGAGAAGCTGGCGTTGCAGAAAATTACACTCGTTTGCCCTCCCGAAGTGCCTCGAACCGTTTTAGCCAGGCCCGACGAGAGAACAGAGTCAAACATACAGACCTTCCACTGCTCTCCTCCCAACCCTATCCTACGCGCCGCCCGTCCGCCGACGCGCCGCCCGTCCGCCGACGCGCCGCCGCCTGCCGCCGCCGCCCCGTCGCGCCGCTGACGCCGCAGCCTGCCGCCGCCCCGTCGCATCTAGGCCTCGCCCCGCAGGTCTCCGCCCATCACCGCCCGAGTCGCCTCGCCCCGCAGTCATCTCCGTCCATCACTGCCTCCGTTTGCCGCCGGCAGCCGACGACCTGCTCCGCCCACCCTCCTGCAAACTCGATGCCAGGGCCTCCCCCAGGTCAAGGTGAGCAGCCTCCTCCCCCTACTGTACTACTTCAGCCCGTACTGTATCACTTCCACTTTGATTTGGTTAGATTCAGCACTGTGGCCAGATGCAAATTCTGAATGGTGCAAGTATAATTTATTGTGCCTTGCCAGTTCAGTCAGAGGTTCATACCTTTAATTACAAGTTTAATGGTATTATGAACTCAGGTGTGGCAGCGTAATTTTTTGGTGATATGTACAGATGTGTGCACATATTTCGTATGTATCTGCAGTGCAGTTTTTGTAATGATACTCACAGGCATAAATATTATTTTGATTGTACATGTTCAAGCTGGTAGTGATAACTGTATCTACTTCATATGATACTGATTGTTTCATATCTATTTGGACACATGATTTTGCTAGTTTTGGTAGAAATGTCAAGTGTGTCTGCCGAATGGACTGAAGAGAACACTCGGATTGTCGTTGAGTTGTTTGTGAAACAAGTGAATGCTGGAAATATGCCAAGCACTCATTTGACACCCAATGCATATGATGAGGTGGGAAAGGAGTTCTTGGTGATAACTGGACTTGACTACAGTTCTAAGCAAGTGAGGAACAAATGGGACAAGTTAAAACGTGAGTACAACACATTCAAGAAGCTCAAGTTGCGCGAGACTGGAGGGGGGTGGGACTCTGAGAAAAACACCGTGAAACAAGATAATGAGTGGTGGAAAAAGGCGAGAGTTGTAAGTTCTCATGCTTATGTTTTCTCACAAAAAAGAATCTAAACTTGTCATGCTTTATAGACTAATATTGTCTTTTCTACAATATAGGACCTCCCAGGTTGTTTCAAGTTCAAGAAGCATGGACTCAATAATGAAGAAGGCTTGCACATCTTGTTTGAGGATATTAGTGTTGATGGAAGTGACCATTGGAATCCGGCATCTG
>NC_041387.1:664873032-664897160 GCF_002162155.2 Triticum dicoccoides | reverse complement strand
GTCTAGTTCGGCATTGAAAACCGCCTTGAATGTTGATGAAATCACCGATCTTGATTTGGAGGATGATACCGAAGAGCAAGCATCTCCGACAATAGCTAGTGCATCTAAAGTGAGGCTTGGGGTCAAGATTCCGGAGAAGAACAAGAAACCAAAGACTGCACAAGTGATGCAAGAGGAGATAAAAAAGATTAGTTCCATTGCACATGCTTCGCATACATCATTTTAGTCTTTCCTACAGAAAGATGAGACCACCTCTGTTGCATCTACCATGGATTTAGTTCGTGCTTGTGGCGCAATAGATGGCACTGATGAGCACTTCATTGCTACTGAGCTCTTTCTGAAGAAAGAGCGAAGGGAGATGTTCTTGCACATGACATCCGACTCTAGAATGGGTTGGTTGCGTAGGAGGTTTGACCTCAAGTATGGGAACTAGTTCGTTACATCTTATCTTGGGCGATGGGAACAATATTTATGCCTATGTTGGTGAACCTATTATTATGTTGTGCTATGAGAACAATATTTATGCCTTTGTTGGTGAACCTTTTATTATCTTGGAGCGATGGGAACAATATTTATGCCTATGTTGGTGAACCTATTATTATGTTGTGCTATGAGAACAATATTTATGCCTTTGTTGGTGAACCTTTTATTATGTTGTGCTATGAGAACAATATTTATGCCTTTGTTGGTGAACCTTTTATTATCTTGTGTTATGAGAACAATATTTATGCCTTTGTTGGTGAACCTTTTATTATGTTGTGCTATGAGAACAATATTTATGCCTATGTTGGTGAACCTATTACTATCTTGTGCTATTGGAATAATATTTAATGCCTATGTTGGTGAACCTATTATTATCTTGATGCTAACTATTGTTTGATATGGCAGATGTCATCGGATAGTGATAGTGAGGATGGCAATAGTTATGAAACAATGAGGAATTTGGTTATGCATCAACAACATAATATGGACATGCTTTGTTCGGTTGCGGCAGTCATATTTGGAAAGTATTGTGAAAGTTGGGTGATGAAGGCGGAGCCTAGGAAATCTATTTTGAGTGGATTTGGATGGCTTCAAGACACTATTGCCACGCTGGGAGAGACCTACACAATGTTGAGAATGACGGCAAGTGTGTTCTTTGATCTTCATGACTTGTTGGTACGTAATTATGGTCTAAAAGAAACAAGCTTTGTTAGCACTTATGAGTCTCTTGCAATGTTCTTGTGGACTTTCGGAGGTTGTGAATCAAATAGAAGAACTCAAAACCGCTTCAAACATTCAGCGGATACAATCCATCGTAAATTTCATGAGGTTCTACAATGTGTGGTCAACATGGCATCTCACTACCTTAAGCCACAAGATCCAAACTTCCACATTGTGCATGATAATATTAGGACAGATAGAAGGGCTTATCCTCATCTTAAAGATTGCATTGGTGCAATCGATGGGACCCATATAAGAGCTTCTATTCCCGAAGGGCCTTCGAAAGTGAGGTACATTGGGAGAACGGGCACGACAACTCAAAATGTGATGGCGGTATGTGACTTTGATATGCACTTCACTTATGCTTCAATTGGCCAACCTGGTTCTATGCATGATACAAATGTGTTATATCATGCAATTGAGAAGGACAAGCCCTCCTTTCCCCATCCTCCAAAGGGTGAGCATTTCTTTTCATTACAAGTTTACACATAATGTAATCTATCCTTGAACTAACATGTATGCGTGTTGTTGTTTTTAGGCAAGTATTACCTTGTAGATGTCGGGTATCCTAATAGAGATGGATATCTATCACCGTACAAAGGAGAACGGTATCATGTCCCTGACTTTCAAAGAGGCGCACCTCCAAATACTCCGAAGGAGAAGTTCAACAAGATTCACTCCTCCAAACGTAATTGCGTAGAGAGAACTTTTGGAGTGTGGAAGATGAAATGGCAAATTCTCCTCAAGATGCCAAACTACTCGTTTCAAACACAGATGAAGATTGTTGCGGCTACTATGACATTGCACAACTATGTTCGTCTCCATGACAAAGATGATATCCACTTTGTTAGATGTGAAAGGGATCCGGATTATGTTCCAACAATTCCGGATAGATATAAGAAGTATGTTATTCCTTCGAGTGCATCGGATGCTTCAACTTCGGAGGCAAGTACCCCTGACATGGATAGGTTTAGGAATGAACTAGGTACCGCCATTGCTCTTGGTTGGTGAATTTGTGCTCGTGGTGCTTGAAAATCTGTCCCCATTTTGATTTGCAAACATATGCAAAACTTATGAAGCTTTTGTTGTACGAGATATGTCAAATCTTGTTGTTCTTCATCTAAACTTGGTGAAATTCGAAATTCTACATGTTATGTACAGTTCTTGCACTTGTACTATCCTACAGTTTCATATGTACAACAAAAAAACTGCTCTCTGTTTTTCTAGGCGTAATAGCTCTCTGTATTATTTTTTTGAGATGAAACTGCTCTCTGTTCTAAAGTACAGAACATAGGAAACAAAGACAAGTAAAAAAACTGATCTATGTTTTTCTAGGGGAAACTGCTCTCTGTTCTGAAGTACAGAACGTAGCCCCCGAGTCAGGAAGGCGCGCAAGCACATCCGTAGGATCTAGCCCCCGAGCCTCGGATCAACTCTTTTAGAGTTGATCGGAGGCTGTTCTTCAGAGGGGACATGTGCCTGGTCCGTGGTTCGTCACGGGAGTCACAGAAAACCGGCGGGCTTGACTGGGGGCCCCTACTCGCTGCTTCTCGCGGCTTCCACTATAAATAGGGGGCTTCTCCTTCCCCTCATAACGTGCCATCGGTAGCGTCCTTCTTTGAGCTGACTCATTGTAGCCCATTAGGTTCCCCTGAGTCATAGAGCTTGCTTTCTTTGTGAAGGAGCTAGGTCCGTTCCGGCGCAGGAGCCGAGAATGTCTCATGCTCAGCCAGTCGGGGAAAGCAAACTTTAGGACTGCATGGGCTAGTCTTGTTCGTTCCACCCCTAGCTTCGAGCTGCGAGTGCCTTCATACGAGCGTCGGGTTCAAGCTATAAGTGCTTTCATACGAAGCACTTGTCGCTTGGTCTCCCTTGAGAGCCAATGGACCGGCCTCATTGCTCTCCTGGTGTGATGAGTGATTGTCAACGTGCTCAACTCCTCCGATGGACTGGAGGTAGAGATGAAGCCTTGGATGGATTCAGGCACAAGACCCGGATGGACTTGGGCAAAAGCCCTCCGATGGACTGGAGGCAATGCTCGGCGTCGGTCGGCCATGGGAGTTCGGTACACGGAGGGGCGGTTCGGCTACGGCGGTGTAAGTCCTCCGATGGACTGCGAGGCGGCTCCGATGGACTGGAGAAGCCAGAGGCCACCGTGGTGCTCCAACCCGAGTGCATGGCGCGAAGACGTTCGAGTGGAGGCTTTGGCAGCTTTAGCTCAAAACCGTCACCCAAGTTGCCAAGACTTGGCGAGTGGATCGAAACTCGTCAAGATAGAAGATCGGGCCCAAGCCGGCCCAAGAAGCCCGCAAAATAAAGTTTCCCGGTTTCTGACTTCAAAATCGGGTGCCCCTTCTAGACCAAGGGCTACATGGCGAACATCCAAGCGAGGCGGAGAAACCGAAGAAGATCAAGACGTCATCGTAGCCGTCCAAGTGTATCATTTACATTTCAGCCCCTCCGGGCATTTGTAATATAGGGGTCTTAGTGTAAAACAGCGTCGTTAGGCCTGGGGTATAAATAGACCAGTGGGTTGTCTTAGACAGTGGCTTTGGCTGATTTAGAACCCTAGGTTTAGCATTTCCTTGCAGCCAAAGTGCCAACAAGTTAATCGGGGATTAGACTTAGGTTTTGGAGTGCCTAGGGCTAGTCCTTTGCATCAAGAGGGGGGGTGAAGGGTGGTAGGCTGTAGGAGAGTTGTATGAACTGATTTCCCACTTCAATTCAGAGAAGATTCTGCTGCAATTCGTGTGCATGTGTGCAGCCCTTCCCCTTCCCCTTCTCTAGTCTGGTGCTTGGATTCTTCCCTTGGCTTTTGCTTGTTTGATTTAGCCAAGGGTGAATTCCTTCTCTTGCCGGTGTTTTGAACTTGCTAGGACGTGGAGATTACGCCCTAGTGCATCTCAATCCTGCTGGATTGCCACGAGCAAGTTGAACTTGAGTTTTGCCCCTTTGCCCAAATATTGCCCTCTTCACGAGATCTGAAATTCCCGGAATAGTCCCTAGATAGCCTGTGCAAAATCTCATGAAGTTTGGACAAGATTTGGTCAAGTTTTGGGCTTGAGTTGCTCAAGTTCCAGGCATCTACCGGACAATCCAGCAGCCTCACCGGACTATCCGGTTTTACCGGACTGTCCGGCGGCGGCCACCGGATAGTCCGGTGTCAGCCCCCTGTTGCAGCTTCTACCGGACTATCCGGCGTGAGCTGTCGGACTATCCGGTGTCACCGGACTGTCCGGCAGGCCACACCGGACTATCCGGCAGAGGTCTGGACAGTGGCTGTGTGCCTCTGCTTTTCGTTCCGTTTGCTTTTGCGGTTTGCGATATCCTTGCTTTTGGTGTTCCTCACCTCTTGCCCATACTCTTAGTTTGCTGCCTTAGTTAGTGAGATGCATTTCGGTGCGGAGTGGCAACGTGAGGCACTTGTGGCAAGAATTGTCGCTTGACCTTGCTTTCGATCATTTCCTTGGTCGTTGAGTGAGGGTTTCGCTGCTGTGTTTGGCTAGGCACGTATCCGTTCAGTGGACGGTGCCTAGTGCTGCTCTGTGATTGCTTTGCACCAGGGGGTCGTGAGTTTGAGTTTTAAAGTGCTCCTATTCACCCCTCCCTCTAATCGCACGTCTCGATCCTACATCCCTTCGCCCGCCACGCTCCTAGGTGCCTCTTGTGCGCCCTGGTGTTGTAGGATCAGCAGGGGCCCGGGGTGATGCTGGGCAGCAGAACCGGCTGCTTGCCCATTCCGCGGTAAGCGCCCGTGCGCCAGCGTCCCCCGGGCTCGACACTGCTGGTCCGTAGTCGTTGCCAGGGCGATGGGACGTTTCCTGGTGCTGCGCAAGCTTCTTGGCAGCACCGGGGTTCGGCGAGTGGGACTCGGCGCAAGCCGGTGCTGTGCAAGCTTCTTGGCAGCACCGGGGTTGGGGCCGCCGTCGCGGTCGTCGTTGAGCACGGCGGCGGAGGCTGGCGTCTAGTGCCTCGGTGGTGCAGATTGTCGAAATCTGCTCCGCCCCAAGGCTTGGACGTCGAGAAGCTCATCCCCCAGCGTGTTCTTGGCGCGGAGCGGCAGTGAGCCGTCGGCCCTTACAAACGGGCGCCCTCTTAAAAGAGGACGTTTGGCGGTTTTGGCGATATTGGAACTGGTGGAGGGAATTTGACATTCTCTCCACCCCGTTTTAATGTGCTCAGTCCTGAGATGAGGCCTGACGCCACAGCCGCCACGAGGCGCTACCTACGCTCGCTCGGGGGTGGTGAAGCTTCTGTCTTGGCTCGGCTCAAGGCTCGGCGCCCCCCAGAGCCTATCTCCGCCTTGCTCTGTGGGGAGTAAGGCTCGTCTGCATCTGGCCCTAGGAGTGGGGCCCGGAGCTCCCTTTGATCCAAGATCAATGTATTTTTATTTTCATTGTATATTCTTGAATGAGGAATGTCGACTGTCTTGTTTCTCCTTTTGAAAAAAGAAAATTTAGCCCCCGGGGCATCGCCTGGGGGCCTAGTCGAGGACATTCGGCTTTGCTTTTGGTATTGGGCCTGTCTCTCCCCCCTTCTTTAGGGAAAATCTGTCTGGGTAGTTTTTCTAGCATGAACCCCTTCGGAAGGCCTTTTTGGCTCTTTTGAAGGTTGGGTCGACCATCACCAGCCGAGCCGGCGTGCGTGTGGCGACCGTCGAGCTAATAGCGGGTTGTCCAAGTGAGATCCGATCGCTCCTCCAGTTTGGGGCGGTCATGGCGAGTGATCCCGCTGGGGGCTCGACCCTCTGGGGGCATCTCATAGAAATAGAGCCTTTCCTTACTCGACCTTGTTCCGGCCCTTTGGTCGGAATTCCGTCCAAAGGGGGAACATGTGGCCACCCCATCAGCTGGGTTACCACAAGGGAGTTTGAGGTGTGGCCTTGGACACGGTCGGGGAAAATGGCCTTATGCCGGCTCACTTGGCTTGTAACTCGTTCGAGAGTTTGCCCTCCGACCGTCCCTCGCTCTGTAGGCTAGTGATTTTGGTTTCGTCCGCGATAACGTTTCATCCGGGGCTTCGGCCTGCCCTTGCACCCATTCGTGCGAGGGCTTCTCTTCTTCTACGGGCTGGAGCTCCAACATCTCCATCCGAACGACATCCTTCACATGGTGTGGTTCATCATGCTGTGCGAGACTTTCCTCGGCATTCCACCACACTTCAAGCTATGGTGCTACATGTTCCATCCGCAGATCTCTCCGGGCCAGGGAGGTCAATCGCGCGTCGGCGGTGTTACAGTTCAGCTTCGGAACCACCGCCGGCAGGATTACTTTCACATCTCGCTCCCTTCCTCTACCCACAACTACACGGGGGAGTAGTTCTACGTTAGCAACTTGGGAGACCCTCTTCCGGCGGACGGGGGCGTGCCACCGCCGAATTTCATCGGGATGGCCCCCGCTTTCACCGGTCGCGAGCCATCGCGGATCAAGCAGTGGTCGTGGGGTTGCGAGACGAGGCACAGGAACCAAGTCAACTTCCTCTTGGAGGGCATGGCGCGGTTGCGCGATCAAGGGCTCGTTGGCGCGAAGCTGGTTCACGTCTTCATTCGGAGGCGGATCCAGCCGTGTCGGCTTCGCCGGAATGGCCTCTGGGCATACTCCGGCCAAGGTGACCCAGACCGGAATTCACCCGACGCCCTGACGCATGAGGACATAAGGACCTATGTTGGAGCTATCACCGAGGGGGCGTCCTCCTCCTCGTCCAGGTCCGCCGACCCAACCGCCCTGAGCGCCAGCCTCTTGAGCTACCTGGTAAGCCGTCTTTGCTTCCTTTGAATATCCCCCTCCCTGGATGGCAATGCTTCATGTGGCGTTAATTCTGTTCTTAGGGTCTTGGAAACCCTCGCCCGTCTATCCCTCCACTCCCGAAAGATGCCGCTATCAAGGCTGACCAGAAACGAAGGAGGGAGGTGAAGGGGGGCGAGGAAAGAGAAAGAGAGAAGCGCCACCAAGCAGAACACGATCGGAAGGCGGCGGAGATTCGCCTACTCCTCCAATGCCCCGTGAGGCCGAGGAATGGTCGGACGCGTCGTCCGTCTCCATGCCCATCGCCTGGGAGTTTCGGGATGATGATGGCGCGTCCTCGTCCCGTCAGGCTACCTAGCCTCGAGGGCCGATGATGGCGCTGCCATTGGTTACGGTGGCTCAAGCGCCCGTGGCGCCCATCGTCGAGTTGCCCCCTTCTCCCCCTCTGCCAGGGGATGACAGCGTTGGCATGATCCCGGCGACCTCGCCGGCGCTGCGTGGCCCACCCGCTCTTTCATCGCCAGTGGAGGTGGTGACCGCCGGCCTTTCCCTCGCAACAGCCGCCGTGCCGGATGCCGTGGCGTCGCCGTCGGGGGCGGGGCCCTCGGCGGTGTCGTCCGTGCTGAGGCGGCGCGGGCGCGGGCGGTAGCCTCGCGCTCGGAGGAGGCGAGGGTCGTCGTCGTGCGCCAGTCAGGCGTGCTGTCAATGCGTCTTGACAGCGCGTCGGCGGAGGCGTCGTCGCTCCGTGGCGAGGTGGGTGATCTCCGGCGTGAGGTGGAGCGGCTTCGACTGGAGCGCTTGGCCGCTGATGAGGCCGTCCAGGCGCTGCATCGGGAGCTTGCCACGGCGACCCAACGCGCCACCGAGGCGGAGTCCGCTCTGCGGAGCTCGACGGACTCCGTGGAACGGGCTAGCGCGGAGCTCTCCGTCCAGGCCACCGCCATCGACGGTAAGTCGCGTCTTGACTTACCGTCGTTCGTGGCAGGCCTCCGGGAAGAGCTTTAGAGCCTTCGTGACGCCGACAGCTCGACGTGCGCCTGGCTGTCGCCTCCGTCTCTCCTGCCATTGCCTGAGCGCTTGGCGGGGCTCCAGGGGGTCGAGCGCGTCGTGCGGGAGGCTGCGTTCTTTGGAAGCAGCCTGACCCTTGCGCAGGCAGTTTCCCATTTCGGGGAGCTTCACCCGGTGCTCGCGCCAATCGCGGAGGGGTTCGCCGGCGATATTCTTGACGACGAGGTGGAGCGGATTGAGGACGAGGTTCTCCCTCACGCCGAGGTCATCTCCAGCCGTGTGGAGCCGCAGACTCTCTTGTGAAGGGCGCCGGAGGAATAATTTCTTTTAAGCTCTTTTTTGGTTTGTGCAACAAGGTCTTTAGACAATGAACATTTGTGGACATGGCACGACATGGCTCGATCTTGTTTCTCTGCCTTTTCCCCTAAGGGGTCCCCATGTTACGTTGCCGCAGCCGTATGCACTAGGTCGCCCTAGCCGCGGTCGCTGGGGCCTTTTTTTTTAAGATAGCTTACCAGGCTTACTGCCTGGTGCCTTTGAGGCGAGGGCGGACCTTCGAGGCATAGGTGGGAACTTTTACCGACTCGTAGGACCTTGGGGCTTGGTCGCAGCTCGGGGATGTATTAAGAAGAAGGTCGGGACAACATGATTTAAACTTAGCCACGAGGCGGCAAACGTCGTATACATCATGTCTATGCATCTTCCAGCCCTCGAGTAAAGCAAGGCGATGGGTGTATCGGCTTGGTTTACTGATGCGTGGTGAAGAAGAAAGCAGTAAGGAACTAGGGGTAGAATTTCCTTAGCTTTTCGATGTTCCACGCGTTGGTGAGGATGTTGCCGTCAGAATCCTTGAGCTTGTAGGTTCCTGGCCGCAGGACTTGTGCGATGATGTAGGGTCCTTCCCATGGCGGAGAGACCTTGTGTCGGTCTTTGGTAGTCATGACTCTCCTTAGCACCAGATCGCCGACGTTGAAGGATCTGGCTCGAACTTGACGGTCATGATAACACCGCAGGTCTTGCTGGTATTTTGCGGACTTGACCACAATTGCTTTCCTGACCTCGTCGAGGAGATCGTTGTTGAGTTGTGCTTCCGTCGTCTGTCGTTCGTCGTTGTACGCCTGGGTTTTTGGGGACCCATATTCGAGCTCTGTGGGAAGCACAACCTCGGCGCCGTGTGCCAAGAAGAAAGGGGTGCATCCCGTGGCTCTTGGTGGCGTTGTTCGTAGGCTCCAGAGGACGGCCGGTAGTTCGGCTACCCAGCGTCCGCCGAAATTCCTTAGTCTGTCGAAGATCCTGGGTTTCAAACCTTGGAGGATCATCCCATTGGACCTCTCGACCTGGCCGTTGGTCCGTGGATGGGCCACGGCAGCCCAGTCGACCTTGATGTGGAAGTCATCATAGAACTGGAGAAAATCCTTGCCCGTGAACTAGACACCGTTGTCGGTTATGATGGAGTTTGGTACCCCAAACCTATAAATGATGTCTTGGAAGAAGGAAGCGACATTGGCCGCTGTAAGCGATACAATGGGTTTGGCTTCGATCCACTTGGTGAACTTGTTGACCGCGACAAGCAAGTGGATGAAGCCCCCGGGCGCTTTCTTGAGGGGCCCTACCATATCCAAGCCCCAGACCGCAAAGGGCCATGTTATGGGGATGGTTTGAAGGGCTTAGGCAGGCATGTATATCTGCCTAGCGAAGTACTGGCAGCCTTCGCAGGAGTGCACGACCTGCTTTGCGTCAGCCATGGCTGACGGCCAATAGAAGCCTTGTCTGATGGCTTTCCCGTTCGTGGGAGCAATGTTTGGCTCCCGAGCCTGGTCCACAGGGTCGGGTTGGTTCGTCGGCATCTCCCCGTGTACTTGCTCGATTTTGAACGAGGGTTCGTATAGGTCGGAGGCGAAGACTCCTTTCGATACGGGCTCTGGCCCCGATGCGATGGTTGAGAGTCGATCAGCCTCTTCATTGAAGTGACGGTAGTTGTGTTCAAGTTCGAATCCCTTGAACTTTTCTTCCAACTTGCGCACTTCTCTGTAGTAGGCACACATCTTGGGATCATGGGGCTCGGCTACATTCATGACTTGATCGACCACCAATTTGGAGTCGCCACGTACGAGAAGGCGCCTCGCCCCCACCTCAGCGGCTATACGAAGCCCGTTGATGAGCGCCTCATACTCCGCTACGTTGTTGGTAGACGGGAAGTGGAGCCGTATGGCGTATCGCAGCCTGTGCCCTTGTGGGGAGATGAGGACCATGCCCGCACCGCTACCGGTCTTGAGGAAGGACCCGTCAAAATACATGGTCCAGTATTCCGGGTCCTCCACCGGTGGTGTTGGAAATATACCCTAGAGGCAATAATAAATTGATTATTATTATATTTCCTTGTTCATGATAATCGTTTATTATCCATGCTAGAATTGTATTGATAGAAAACTCAGATACATGTGTGGATACATAGACAACACCATGTCCCTAGTAAGCCTCTAGTTGACTAGCTCGTTGATCAATAGATGGTTAAGGTTTCCTGACCATGGACATTGGATGTCGTTGATAACGGGATCACATCATTAGGAGAATGATGAGATGGACAAGACCCAATCCTAAGCATAGCACTAGATCGTGTAGTTCGTATGCTGAAGCTTTTCTAATGTCAAGTATCATTTCCTTAGACCATGAGATTGTGCAACTCCCGGATACCGTAGGAGTGCTTTGGGTGTGCCAAACGTCACAACGTAACTGGGTGGCTATAAAGGTACACTACGGGTATCTCTGAAAGTGTCTGTTGGGTTGGCACGAATCGAGATTGGGATTTTGTCACTCCGTGTAAACGGAGAGGTATCTCTGGGCCCACTCGGTAGGACATCATCATAATGTGCACAATGTGACCAAGGGGTTGATCACGGGATGATGTGTTACGGAACGAGTAAAGAGACTTGCCGGTAACGAGATTGAACAAGGTATCGGTATACCGACGATCGAATCTCGGGCAAGTACCATACCGCTAGACAAAGGGAATTGTATACGGGATTGATTGAGTCCTTGACATCGTGGTTCATCAGATGAGATCATCGTGAAACATGTGGGAGCCAACATGGGTATCCAGATCCTGCTGTTGGTTATTGACCGGAGAACATCTCGGTCATGACTACATGTCTCCCGAACCCGTAGGGTCTACACACTTAAGGTTCGATGACGCTAGGGTTATAAAGGAAGTTTGTATGTGGTTACCGAATGTTGTTCGGAGTCCCGGATGAGATCCCGGACGTCACGAGGAGTTCCGGAATGGTCCGGAGGTAAAGATTTATATATAGGAAGTCCTGTTTCGGCCATCGGGACAAGTTTCGGGGTCATCGGTATTGTACCGGGACCACCGGAAGGGTCCCGGGGGCCCACCGGGTGGGGCCACCTGCCCCGGGGGCCACATGGGCTGTAGGGGGTGCGCCTTGGCCTACATGGGCCAAGGGCACCAGCCCCTAGAGGCCCATGCGCCAAGATATAGGAAAAAGGGGAGAGTCCTAAAAAGGGAAGGCACCTCCGAGGTGCCTTGGGGAGGATGGACTCCTTCCCCCTCTTAGCCGCACCCCTTCCTTGGAGGAAGGGGAAAGGCTGCGCCTCCCCCCTCTCCCCTGCCCCTATATATAGTGGAGGGGAGGGAGGGCATCCATACCTGAGCCCTTGGCGCCTCCCTCCCTCCCGTGACACCTCCTCCTCTCCCGTAGGTGCTTGGCGAAGCCCTGCAGGATTGCCACGCTCCTCCATCACCACCACGCCGTTGTGCTGCTGCTGGATAGAGTCTTCCTCAACCTCTCCCTCTCTCCTTGCTGGATCAAGGCGTGGGAGACATCGTCGAGCTGTACGTGTGTTGAACGCGGAGGTGCCGTCCGTTCGGCACTAGGATCATCGGTGATCTGAATCACGACGAGTACGACTCCATCAACCCCGTTCACTTGAACGCTTCCGCTTAGCGATCTACAAGGGTATGTAGATGCACTCTCCTTCCCCTCGTTGCTAGTCTCTCCATAGATAGATCTTGGTGACACGTAGGAAAATTTTGAATTTCTGCTACGTTCCCCAACAGTGGCATCATGAGCTAGGTCTATTGCGTAGATTCTTTGCACGAGTAGAACACAAAGTAGTTGTGGGCATCGATATTGTTCAATATGCTTGACGTTACTAGTCTTATCTTGATTCGGCGGCATCGTGGGATGAAGCGGCCCGGACCAACCTTACACGTACGCTTACGTGAGACCGGTTCCACTGACAAACATGCACTAGTTGCATAAGGTGGCTGGCGGGTGTCTGTCTCTCCCACTTTAGTCGGATCGGATTCGATGAAAAGGGTCCTTATGAAGGGTAAATAGCAATTGGCATATCACGTTGTGGTTCATGCGTAGGTAAGAAACGTTCTTGCTAGAAACCCATAGCAGCCACGTAAAACATGCAAACAACAATTAGAGGACGTCTAACTTGTTTTTGCAGGGTATGCTATGTGATGTGATATGGCCAAAAAGGATGTGATGAATGATATATGTGATGTATGAGATTGATCATGTTCTTGTAATAGGAATCACGACTTGCATGTCGATGAGTATGACAACCGGCAGGAGCCATAGGAGTTGTCTTTATTTATTTGTGACCTGCGTGTCAACTTAAACGTCATGTAATTACTTTACTTTATTGCTAACCGTTAGCCATAGTAGTAGAAGTAATAGTTGGCGAGGCAACTTCATGGAGACACGATGATGGAGATCATGATGATGGAGATCATGGTGTCATGCCGGTGACGATGATGATCGTGGAGCCCCGAAGATGAAGATCAAAAGGAGCAAAATGATATTGGCCATATCATGTCACTATTTGATTGCATGTGATGTTTATCATGTTTATGCATCTTGTTTACTTAGGACGACGGTAGTAAATAAGATGATCCCTTAAAACAATTTCAAGAAGTGTTCTCCCCTAACTGTGCACCGTTGCGACAGTTCGTGTTTCGAAGCACCACGTGATGATCGGGTGTTAGATTCTAACGTTCACATACAACGGGTGTAAGACAGATTTACACACGCGAAACACTTAGGGTTAACTTGACGAGCCTAGCATGTACAGACATGGCCTCGGAACACGGAGACCGAAAGGTCGAACATGAGTCGTATAGAAGATACGATCAACATGAAGATGTTCAGCGATGATGACTAGTCCGTCTCACGTGATGATCGGACACGGCCTAGTTTGACTCGGATCATGTAATCACTTAGATGACTAGAGGGATGTCTATCTGAGTGGGAGTTCATAAGATGAACTTAATTATCCTGAACATAGTCAAAAGGTTTTTGCAAATTATGTCGTAGCTCACGCTATAGTTCTACTGTTTAGATATGTTCCTAGAGAAAAATTAGTTGAAAGTTGATAGTAGCAATTATGCGGACTAGGTCCATAAACTGAGGATTGTCCTCATTGCTTCATAGAAGGCTTATGTCTTTAATGCACCGCTCAGTGTGCTGAACCCCAAACGTCGTTTGTGGATGTTGCGAACATCGGACATACACGTTTTGATAACTACATGATAGTTCAGTTAAACGGTTTAGAGTTGAGGCACCAAAGACGTTTTTTGAAACATCGCGAAACATATGAGATGTTTTGAGGGCTGAAATTGGGATTTCAGGCTCGTGCCCATGTCAAGAGGTATAGGACCTCCGATGACTTTCTTAACCTGCAAACTAAGGAGAAAAGCTCAATTGTTGAGCTCGTGCTCAGATTGTCTGAGTACAACAATCACTTGATAATGATGTTTCTCCAAAGACATTGCCACCAAGCTGCTAGAGCTTCGTGATGAACTATAATATATCAGGGATAGATATGGTGATCCTTGAGGTACTCGCGATGTTTGACACCGCGAAAGTAGAAATCAAGAAGGAGCATCAATTGTTGATGGTTGGTGAAACCACTAGTTTCAAGAAGGGCAAGGGAACAAAGGGATACTTCATGAAACGGCAATTCAACTGCTGCTCTAGTGAAGAAACCCAAGGTTGAACCCAAACCCGAGACTAAGTGCTTCTGTGATAAGGGGAATAGTCACTAGAGCAGAATTACCCTAGATACTTGGTAGATGAGAAGGCTGGCAAGGTCGATAGAAGTATATTGGATATACATTATGTTAATGTGTACTTTACTAGTGCTCCTAGTAGCACCAGGGTATTAGATACCGGTTCGGTTGCTAAGTGTTAGTAACTCGAAATAAAAGCTATGGAATAAACGGAGACTAGCTAAAAGTGAGCTGACGATATATGTTGGAAGTGTTTCCAAGTTTGATGTAATCAAACATCGCACGCTCCCTCTACCATCAAGATTAGCATTAAACCTGAATGGTTGATTGAATCTCGATCGTAGTGATACACATTTTCATGCCAAAAGATAGTAATGATAGTACCACTTACTGGTGGCACTGCCATGTAAGTCATATTGGTTTAAAACGCATGAAGAAGCTCCATGTTGATGGATCTTTGGACTCACTCATTTTTGAGAAGTTTGAGACATGCGAACCATGTCTATTGGTGTATACGCATGAAGAAACTCCATGCAGATGGATCATTTGGACTCACTTGATTTTGGATCACTTGAGATATGCAAGTCATACCACATAGGCAAGATGACTGAAAAGCCTCGGTTTCAGTAAAATGGAACAAGATAGCAACTTGTTGGAAGCAACACGTTTTGATGTGTGCAGTCCAATGAGTGCTGAGGCATGCAGTGAATATCGTTATGTTCTTACTTCACAGATGATTCGAGTAGATGTTGAGAATATTTACTTGATGAAACACAAGTCTGAATTATTGAATGGTTCAAGTAATTTCAGAGTGAAGTAGAAGATCATTGTGACAAGAGAATAAAATGTCTATGATATGATCATAGAGATGAGTATCTGAGTTACGAGTTTTGGCACACAATTAAGACATTGGAAATTGTTTCACAATTAATACCGCCTGGAACACCATAGTGTGATGGTGTGTCCGAACATCATAGTTGCACCCTATTGGATATGATGCATACCATGATGTCTCTTATCGAACTGCCACGATAGTTTATGGGTTAGGCATTAGAGACAACCACATTCACTTTAAATAGGGCACCACGTAATTCCGTTGAGATGACACCGTATGAATTATGGTTTAGAGAAACCTAAGCTGTCATTTCTTAGAAGTTTGGGGCTGCGATGCTTATGTGGAAAGGTTTCAGGCTGATAAGCTCGAACCCAAAGCGGATAAATGCATCTTCATAGGACACCCAAAACAGTTGGGTATACCTCCTGTCTCAGATTCGAAAGCAATAAGGGATTGTTTCTAGAATCGGGTCCTTTCTCGAGGAAAAGTTTCTCTCGAATGAATTGAGTGGGAGGATGGTGGAGACTTGATGAGGTTATTGAACCGTCACTTCAACAAGTGTGTAGCAGGGCACAGGAAGTTGTTCCTGTGGCACGTACACCAACTGAAGTGGAAGCTTATGATAGTGATCATGAAACTTCGGATCAAGTCACTACCAAACCTCGTGGGATGACAAGGATGCATACTACATCAGAGTGGTACGTAATCCTGTCTTGGAAGTCATGTTGCTAGACAACAATGAACCTACGAGCTATGGAGAAGCGATGGTGGGCCCGGATTCCGATAAATGGCTCGAGGCCATGTAATCCGAGAGAGGATCCATATATGAAAACAAAGTGTAGACTTTGGAAGAACTACTTGATGGTCGTAAGGCTGTTGAGTACAGATGGATTTTGAAAGGAAGACAGACAATGATGGTAAGTGTCACCATTGAAGAAAGCTCGACTTGTCGTTAAGAAGTTTCCCGACAAGTTCAAGGAGTTGACTACGATGAGACTTTCTCACTCGTAGCGATGCTAAGAGTCTGTTGGAATTATATTAGCAATTACTGTATTATTTATGAAATCTTGCAGATAGGATGTCAAAACATTGTTTCCTCGACGATTCTTGAGGAAAGGTTGTATGTGATACAACCGGAAGGTTTTGTCTATCCTGAAATATGCTAATAAGTATGCAAAGCTCCAGCAATCCTTCTGAGGACTGGAGTGAGCATCTCGAAGTTGGAATGTATGCTTTGATGATGATCAAAGATTTTGGGTGTATACAAAGTTTATGAGAAACTTGTATTTCCAAAGAAGTGAGTGGGAGCACTATAGAATTTCTGATGAGTATATGTTGTTGACATATTAATGATCAGAAATGACGTAGAATTTCTGGAAAGCATATAGGGTTATTTGGAAAGTGTTTTCAATGGAAAACCTGGATTAAGCTACTTGAACATTGAGCATCAAGATCTATAAGGATAGATCAAAACGCTTAATAGTACTTTCAAATGAGCACATGCCTTGACGTGATCTTGAAGGTGTTCAAGATGGATCAGTCAAAGAAGGAGTTCTTTCCTGAGTTGTAAGGTATGAAGTTAAGACTTAAAGCTCGACCATGGCAGAATAGAGAGAAAGGAACGAAGGTCGTCCCCTATGCTTAAGACATAGGCTCTACAGTATGCTATGCTGTGTACCGCACCTGAAGTGTGCTTTACCATGAGTCAGTCAAGGGGTACAAGAGTGATCCAAGAATGGATCACAGGACAGCGGTCAAAGTTATCCTTAGTAACTAGTGGACTAAGGAATTTTCTCAATTATGGAGGTGGTAAAAGAGTTCGTCGTAAAGGGTTACATCGATGCAAGCTTAACACCTATCCGGATAGCTCTGAGTAGAGATACCGGATACGTATAATGGAGCAACAATTTAGAATAGCTCCAAGTAGAACAGTTATTTGGAATAGCTCCAAATAGAACGTGGTAGCTGCATCTAGGAGATGACATAGAGATTTGTAAAGCACACACGGATCTGAAAGGTTCAGACCCGTTGACTATAACCTCTCTCACAAGCATAACATGATCAAACCCAGAACTCATCGAGTGTTAATCACATGGTAAATGTGAACTAGATTACTGACTCTAGTAAACTCTTTGGGTGTTAGTCACATGGGGATGTGACCTTGAGTGTTAATCACATTCGATGTGAACTAGATTATTGACTCTAGTGCAAGTGGGAGACTGTTGGAAATATGCCCTAGAGGCAATAATAAATTGATTATTATTATATTTCCTTGTTCATGATAATCGTTTATTATCCATGCTAGAATTGTATTGATAGGAAACTCAGATACATGTGTGGATACATAGACAACACCATGTCCCTAGTAAGCCTCTAGTTGACTAGCTCGTTAATCAATAGATGGTTAAGGTTTCCTGACCATGGACATTGGATGTTGTTGATAACGGGATCACATCATTAGGAGAATGATGAGATGGACAAGACCCAATCCTAAGCATAGCACTAGATCGTGTAGTTCGTATGCTGAAGCTTTTCTAATGTCAAGTATCATTTCCTTAGACCATGAGATTGTGCAACTCCCGGATACCGTAGGAGTGCTTTGGGTGTGCCAAACGTCATAACATAACTGGGTGGCTATAAAGGTACACTACGGGTATCTCTGAAAGTGTCTGTTGGGTTGGCACGAATCGAGATTGGGATTTTGTCACTCCGTGTAAACGGAGAGGTATCTCTGGGCCCACTCGGTAGGACATCATCATAATGTGCACAATGTGACCAAGGGGTTGATCACGGGATGATGTGTTACGGAACGAGTAAAGAGACTTGCCGGTAACGAGATTGAACAAGGTATCGGTATACCGACGATCGAATCTCGGGCAAGTACCATACCGCTAGACAAAGGGATTTGTATACGGGATTGATTGAGTCCTTGACATCGTGGTTCATCCGATGAGATCATCGTGGAACATGTGGGAGCCAACATGGGTATCCAGATCCTGCTGTTGGTTATTGACCGGAGAACATCTCGGTCATGACTACATGTCTCCCGAACTCGTAGGGTCTACACACTTAAGGTTCGATGACGCTAGGGTTATAAAGGAAGTTTGTATGTGGTTACCGAATGTTGTTCGGAGTCCCGGATGAGATCCCGGACGTCACGAGGAGTTCCGGAATGGTCCGGAGGTAAAGATTTATATATAGGAAGTCCTGTTTCGGCCATCGGGACAAGTTTCGGGGTCATCGGTATTGTACCGGGACCACCGGGTGGGGCCACCTGCCCCGGGGGCCACATGGGCTGTAGGGGGTGCGCCTTGGCCTACATGGGCCAAGGGCACCAGCCCCTAGAGGCCCATGCGCCAAGATATAGGAAAAAGGGGAGAGTCCTAAAAAGGGAAGGCACCTCCGAGGTGCCTTGGGGAGGATGGACTCCTTCCCCCTCTTAGCCGCACCCCTTCCTTGGAGGAAGGGGCAAGGTTGCGCCTCCACCCTCTCCCCTGCCCCTATATATAGTGGAGGGGAGGGAGGGCATCCATACCTGAGCCCTTGGCGCCTCCCTCCCTCCCGTGACACCTCCTCCTCTCCCGTAGGTGCTTGGCGAAGCCCTGCAGGATTGCCACGCTCCTCCATCACCACCACGCCGTTGTGCTGCTGCTGGATAGAGTCTTCCTCAACCTCTCCCTCTCTCCTTGCTGGATCAAGGCGTGGGAGACATCGTCGAGCTGTACGTGTGTTGAACGCGGAGGTGCCGTCCGTTCGGCACTAGGATCATCGGTGATCTGAATCACGACGAGTACGACTCCATCAACCCCGTTCACTTGAACGCTTCCGCTTAGCGATCTACAAGGGTATGTAGATGCACTCTCCTTCCCCTCGTTGCTAGTCTCTCCATAGATAGATCTTGGTGACACGTAGGAAAATTTTGAATTTCTGCTACGTTCCCCAACAGGTGGCGGGGCCTGAGCTTCCGTCCATTCCGCGAAGAAATCTACCAGAGCCTGCGATTTAATCGCAGTCCTTGGTAGGTAGATGATGTCGAGCCCATTGAGTTCGAGAGCCCATTTTGCGATGCGACCGGTCGCGTCGCGGTTGTGGACTATTTCACCCAAGGGTGCAGTGGAAACGACCGTCACTTGGTGACGGTCGAAGTAGTGGATAAGCTTCCTTTTTGCGATGAGGACCGCATATAGGAGCTTTTGTATTTGCAGGTACCGAGCCTTGGACTCGGTTAAGACTTCGCTGACGAAGTAAACCGGCCTCTGTATCTTGAGCGTCCGACCTTCTTCCGCTCTCTCGACTACAAGAGCCGCGCTGACCACTTGCGTGGTGGCGAGCGTCTCACCCGTATTAGGGGCGACCAACACCGGAGGTGTGGTGAGGAAAACCTTGATCCGATCCGAGGCTTCCTGCGCCTCCGGAGTCCAAGAGAAGGAATCACCCTTTCTGAGCAGCTTATAGAGCGGCATCCCCCGCTCGCCAAGCCTGTATATGAAACAGCTGAGTGCGGCGACGCATCCAACCAGGCGTTGGACCTCTTTCAAGTTGCGGATAGGGCCCATTTTCTGGATGGCGTCGACCTTTTTCTTGGTTCGCCTCTATCCCCCTCTCGGAGGCCATGAATCCTAGGAGCTTGCCCATGAGGGCCCCAAAGACGCACTTCTCAGGGTTAAGCTTGATTCGGAACCTGCAAAGATTTGCGAACGTCTCTTCAAGGTCGGCTATGAGCCCCTCGGACTTCTTAGTCTCTTTATGAGGGACTCAAGTGTACCGAGTCTGGTCTTTCGTCCTGGCTGTGATGAGTGCTTGCCAACACCGAAGACTTGCTGATGGACAAGCGAGCACCTCCAGAGTGGTACATGGAGGAAAGCCCTCTCGAGTGCACTGAGAGGCGGCGCCAGAGTGTACTTTTTTTTGAGGGGGTAAAGCAACTTTATTCATCAAATTCCACAAAAAGTGGGATACATCTAGAATCATGGGGTTGGCCTAGCCAGATGTGGCGCCCCGGCCCTCTACTAAGGGAAAACTTAGCTAACTTATGTGCTTCCATATTGGCCGCACGACCTTCAAAAGAAAAACTACAAAGAAAATGAGTTGATCGAGATACAATCTCCTTCACTACTGAGCCATTCTTTCCCAAACTGGTTTTGTTGATGTCTAATATTGCCCGTTTGGAGTCAGAGGCAATTGCCACATTGTGTAAGTTGAGATCCTCTGCTAGGGCAAGTGCCTCTCTACATGCAATAGTTTCCAAGATTAAAGGATCCTCAAGTCCGGCAATAACCAAGGCTGAACTTCCAAGGTAGTTACCATTTTGATCACGGCAAACTGCCGCCGCTGAGCCACCTCTTCCTGCTCTGACCCCAGCATCCACATGGATCTTCGCGTAGCCTTCTGGCGTATGGGCTGCCGGACATCCTGGTCACCAGCAGCTCTTTCTGAAATTCTTCTAGCTCGGCTATCTGTCAACACATTAAGCTCTTGTATGAAATTTCTTACAAACAAATGAGTTGCTTGCGGGGTTTGGAAGATCTGCTCGTGAATAGCTTTACGTCGAGCTGTCCAAATAGCCCAAAGTGTGACAGCTAGTAGCACGAATTGCTCATGAGATAAGGACTCAATGAGTGTAAACAACCATTGCTTGGCCTTGGGTTCAGTTGTGTTTACCAGTTCCTGAGCAAGAGCTTCATCAATTAATGCCCACGTACATCTTGACGTTGTGCAGTTTATTAGGGAATGCCTCCAAGAATCAAGGGCACCGTAGAAACCGCATAGGGGGCTGTCTGTCATGTGTCTGCGTGCTCGCACGTCTTCAGTTGGCAATGACTGCTTCGAGAGTCTCCAGAGGAACATTCTTACCTTCCCAGGAACTTTGATCTGCCACAAATTTTTCCAATGTGTCTCCTCTGCTGCCGCCGAAGATGGTCCAGCCTCCCCTTCCAGCCACGCCTCACGTCGCTGACGAGTGGCCACAAGTATGCGATAGGCCGACTTGACAGTGAAAATGCCATTGCGTTCAAAATTCCAGCTTCAAAAATCGTCAGCATTGTGTGTACAGAGAGGAATGCCCATTATGATCCGCACGTCCATGGCCAAAAAGACTTGCCTTAGCCGCTGCTCATCCCAGGAGGCGCTGGTGTGATCAATAAGCTCAGCTACAAGGGTTGGTGGATTAGGGACTAAACATCCATAGGGCCGCATCATCTCGTCTCTGGGTAACCATGTATCCTCCCAGATTTGCGTAGATTCTCCATTGCCTATCCGCCGAATAAGCCCCTGCCTTAGTGTGTCTCGCCCTTCGATGATTGCTCTCCAGACTTGGCGTGGCAAAATCCCTGCAGAGTGGACTTGCAGGTGGCTTGGGCTGCTGGTCCAAGTTAGGCCCGGCCCATAAGTGTGATTGGGATGATGGAGGGAAACACAAAAACATCCAAGCCAACCATGCATGCATGCAATATAATTGTCCAAGCAAGCTAATTAAGGCAGAGGGACAGAGGCCTACATGCTTTGCTTTTAATTGTTTTCTTTTTGACCAGTAGCTTGATGCATGCATAGGGTTTAGCCAATGTAATTAATGTTGCTGATCCACACCTTGCTGCTGTTGAGAGCATGCATCGTTATCATCATCATTCTCGATCGTGCTATACATTCCATTACATCGCCTCAGCTATTACTATTTATTAGTAGCATAGATGTACGTGCAACACGCACGTGTTGTGAGATGATAAGCAGGCAATAGGAAGAATGAAAAGGAAGAAGACCTGATTGTAGAGTGTAGATTCACTTATTTTGTTCCGTATGTAGTCACTTGTTAAAATGTCTAGAAAAACAAATATTTAGGAACGGAGGGAGTAGCATAGATGTACGTGCAACACGCACGTGTTGTGAGATGATAAGCAGGCAATAGGAAGAATGAAAAGGAAAATAGAATTAAAAGAAAGAAGACCTGATTGATTGGCGTCATTCCTTTCTCTCATTAAAACTAAGAGAAGGAAAGTAACAGGTGGGTATGGGTATAAAATGAGGAGAAATAAAAAGAGAAAGTGGATGAAACATTTTGTATCTATGGGTTTCGGGCCTTTCCATCCCTTTCCAGCCTTTTCCAAACTGCGCAGTGGGGCCAGCGTGAGGGGTATGCCTATGCCTTTCTAGATAAAAAAGATTTTTAGAAAACTCGCTCTTTTATAGGAGTAGTGTACATTAGAGCATGGTTAATAGAAGAACCGGCAACGGGCTCTAAACTGGTGCCATGTCATCTTATAGCCTTCACAAGAAAATAACACTGGCTATAGAGGATCTGCTCAACTGGCTATAGTAATTAGTATTTGCATGTATAGGGAAACGCGTTGATTGGGAGGGAGAAAGCAGCGCCTGCTTTGGAGGACTGCATGCCGTCCTTTTCTCTCGTGTAGTGTGCTACAGCCCGGCTACTAGTGAAGCGCCGGCTACCTTCTCTTTCCTCTCTTCTCTCTCTTCCACATGGGATTTTGCTGATGTAAGATGGTTTATAGCCTGCTGACTAGGATCTATTGTACTTGCTCTTAGCTGCATGTGGAAAAACCACTCAGCGGAGCGTCCCTAGTTGTTAGAGGCCGCCGCTAATAGTCGTACGTCATAGAGAATGATGCATGCATGTGTTATTATCCAAGAACATGAGATAAAGGATGATATGTAATCATATATAGTTCTAAATAGCGGATTTTGTCTCTTAGCGGTTTCCTTCTCCAGAGGTTACAGGAGCGGTGATAAGAGCGGTTATAAAAATACTTACTTTTTATAAATGAGCAAAATATGTAAAACGATATACAATTTGGATCATTTTACAAAGAAGGGCAAGGAGCAACAGGAGCGGTGATAAGAGACGCTGACGGCAGATTTGTGCGTGCCAAAGCAAGGTGGTATGACTACTGCTTGCTTGGACTCGCTCACAGCAGAGGCTATCGCCTGTAGGGATATGATGGTCTAGCACTGAGTGTTCAACTGGGTGTCCAGCGGCTATGCTTTTTTTTTTGTGAAACGAGGCAAAAGACTTGCCATTTTCATTGATTAAGAAGAAGAGAATTGCCTGGTTAATTGACGGGAAACCGGGCTAAAACCGATACAACACAAACCACATGACATGGGCACCACCGGCCAACCTGGCCACCGACATGGAATAGAAGCCACGACGGCACATGCCAACGGAAGGCCACACTCGCAAGCAACCGACAACTCTGACATTGATGACAAGCAACACAAGGGAAATATGCAGGACTTGCGTCGACCGTGCCCCAAAGAGCACCTCGGACACGCCGGGAAGAACCGACTACCGAAGACCACGCCGCGACCCAAGCTCCTCTCGATGCCAACACCGTTGCCAAACAGAAACCAGCGCCCCGCCTCAGCAAACCACGCGGCGAAGATGCCGCCATTGACGGCGAAGATGCCATCATCCTCCAGTCTCTCAGTCGTCGCCGGCTCCGAGACGATGCCCCCAACGAGGAGAAAGACGCGAAGACGCCTCCATCGCCCGATCCAGCGGATCTGAGGTTTCCCTCCGGAGCCCAAGCCATGGGGAGAAGGGGCACCTCCACGACGACGCTTCCAAGAAAGATCGCGGCACCCGCAGGCACCGCCGTCGCCGGCTCCGGTGAAGACCGGAGCAAGGATTTCTCCCGGAGATGTGCCGACCACCTGCCACCACCGACCGCCGCCCACAAACCACCACCCCTGCCGAGGCCGACCTCACTCTAGCCACCGGATCCCACGATCCACCGCGACCAGATTCGCACCACCTCCTGGCCGAAGCCGCCACCACCACACCCGGGACCGCCGCCCCGGAGCCCAAGAGCCGCCACGTCATCGTCTTCACCATCTGCAGGAGCCCGGCCAGGCCCGACGGCAAGGAGCCCACATCGCAAAGCTGGAGGCAAGGGAGGGCCTGACCAGACTGCGACCTCGCCCCAAGCCTTGCCTCGGTGGGCCGGAGGACAGCCAAAGCCGCCGCTGGAAGGCTACAGCCGAGCCGCACCAGATCTGAATCGCCGGAAGCCGGAGCCGCACGAGCGAGATAGAGCCGCCGCAGCCGCCTAGCCTCGACCCACCGTTGGACGTAGCGAGGCCGCCGCCGTAGCCGCGCCAACTCGCCGTGCCGCCCAACCGTCGCGCCGCCAGAGGAGCAGCCGTCGCCATGGGACCCGCAGCCTGGACCGCCACCAACCCGAGCGGGGGAGCAGGCGCGCCGAGGCGCGCGCAGAGCACCGACCGCCGAGCCGCCCACGCCGCCACCACCGGGCCGCCGCCCCGGCGCCCAGCCTCGCCGATG
>NC_041387.1:664870227-664872427 GCF_002162155.2 Triticum dicoccoides | reverse complement strand
GGCGGCGGCGGCGCTAGGGTACGCTCGGGCCGCTCCCCTGGAGAGCGACGCGAGCGGAGGGCATGGTAACTGATTTTTTTTTTTTTTGCGAATACACAGGAGAGCTGCGTATCTTTATATTAATTAAGAAGAAGAAATAAAAACACGGTGGTTGACGGTCACCACGCCCGAATACAAAGTCGATCTCTCACAACTAAAACAACCAAACAGGCGATCACAGCCCGCCGGGTTGAGCGACGGAAAAAGCTCCGAGAGCGCTTCTCTGTGGCCGGCTTCCAACGACAGCTCCGCGGCCCGCAACTGTCTCCGCGCGCGGCCTGACGCAACGACAGCTCGCCGACCGGCGACGATTCAACCGAGGGCTCAACCTGGAGCACATCTCGATACGAGAGGACTGCCGCGAGAGGTCATCATGCCCAAGGAAGTCCTCCGACCAACGGAGAGCCTTGGAGGCTTGGACCGGCCCCCGGGGAAGAAGGGCGCCGCGTCAGGAGAAAGAGGGGCTTGACCCGCGGACGACGGCGCCGGGAGGCAAGCAGAGGAGCTCCGAGGGAGGCGCCGGCCGCACTACTAGAAAAAAGCTATAGATGGGAATGATACTAATGGCGCACCATCTTTTGGTACGCCATTAATGTTGAAACTACTAATGGCGCATTATGCCTTGTGTGCGCCATTAGTATAATTTTTTTTTCCTTTTTCAAACATACTAATGGCGCATCCAAACATGGTGCGCCATTACTAGTTGTTATTAGTAATGGCGCACCTGTGGACAAGTGCGCCACTACTGTTGTTTTTTATTATATTTTTTATTCTTTTTTTTGCCAAACTACTAATGACGCACTGTCACATAGTGCGCCATTACTATTTTAAACTAGTAATGGCGCACTCTGGAGCAGTGCGCCGTTAGTATGTTTTTTCTCAAATAACAAATTTGATGATATTATCAAATAACAAATTTGATGATATTATCAAACAACAAATTTGATGATATTTTTAAATAACAAATTTGATGATATTTTTTCAAATATTTTGAAATAACAAATTGGATGATATTTTTTCACATTCATAAATGTTTTCAAATTTGATTGTCATTTTCTAAAAAATTATTTGATGCAACTAAAAATAAAAATAAAAAAATTACTAATGGCGCACCAGGAGATGGTGCGCCATTGCTATCTATGTTCTTATGGCGCACCCCTAGGAGGTGCGCCATTGCTAACCTTCCTCCCTACCTCGCCAGATCCCCCTCGCCCCCCCCTACATGCCAGATCCCCCTCGCCCCCCTCGCGCCCATCTCGCCGTCGCACGACTCGTCCATCTCGCCGTCGCCGTCTCGCCGTTGCCCGGCTCGTCTGCACCCATCTCGCCGTCGAGCACTAGGAGGAGGACCTCCGCGCCCATCTCGCCTTCGCCCGGCTCATCCGCGACCTCCACCTCGCCTTCTTCCCACCCCGCCGCCGCCGCCCGGCTCATCCCGCTGCCACCCGGCTCGTCCCGCTGCTCCGGTCCATCGCCGCGGCCCCGTGGTGAGCACCTCCCTCGCCCCCCTCCTGCTGCCCTGCCCTGTCCTCCGGCCCAATTATTGCGATTATTGCGATTGTATCATGGGCAACCTTGTACTCAATTTTCTAACTCTAAAACTTCAAATTGAAAGTAGTGATATGATGTTCCAATTAGGAAGTAACTAGTTGTGTAGAATAGATTGTTATCCTACTGAAATCAAATAATTAAGATTAGCTGCAACAAATTGATGTGAGGAGGTAAATATGATGTGGTTGTTTGAGGAAAAGGAACTGCATAGTGCAGCCAAATTTTATTCTCATGTTGTTAGTGGGAGCTATGAGATACTATGCATCAAACCTCATTTCCATGCTGATTTACGAAGATGTTAGGTTCTCTAGGATCATGGATCATCGGTCAGTTATGAAAAGGTCATTGTTATCCTGGAACGAGGGTGTCGAGGGGTCGAGGGGGGGACATCGGACATGTCATGAGAGAGGCGGGCGAAGAAGGGGAAGAAGAGGGAGAGGAAGAAGTGGATAAAAAAAGAAGAGAAAGAAGAAGAAAAATAAAGAGAAGAAGAAGAAAGAATCTTTCTTCTTCTTCTCTTTATTTTTCTTCTTCTTTCTCTTCTCCTCTATTCTTTCTTCTTCTTCTCTTTTTTTTCTTCTTCTTTCTCTTCTTTTTTTTATCGGGAACG
>NC_041387.1:664837885-664869680 GCF_002162155.2 Triticum dicoccoides | reverse complement strand
AAACAGTTCTCGGTGCCGATGGCGGTTGAACACGTTGGCGAACCTGTCTGGCAGCCTCTGCGATGAGGATTAAAAGCCAAGTGTTGAAACTTGAAACACCCAAATTGAATCATGACAAAAAATCAAAGTGTAGAAAAAGAAATCAAAGACGAAACAATACATAGTAAGAGGTTGTGCAACTAGGATGATTTTCTGTATTAATTCTTTTAACGAATTTGAGAGCATGATGGTGAAGAACTAGAAAGCCATTGCTCTCTTTTGAGCTCTTTGCCATCATCCTCTCAAATTCGTTAAAAAAATCTATTACAAATAATCATCCTAGTTGCACAAACCTCTAACTATGTATTATGTCGTCTTTCGTTTCTCTTTCTACGCTCCGATTTTTTGTCATGAGTCAGTTTGGTTGTTTGAAGTTTCAAAACTTGGCTTTTAATCCTCATCGCAGAGGTTGCCAGACAAGTTCGCAAACGTGTTGGGGGAACGTCGGACATGTCATGAGAGAGGTGTTGTCGAGGCCACCCCAAACCCTAGATTATCTTTCGATCCCACAAACAACATGCTGTAGCTAAATCTTTATTTCAGACATTGATTATTGTGATGATGATGTACTTGTGATGATGCTACTTGTGATCTTCTGAAATGAGCCATTGGCGACTTCATTACGCGGGGATAATGATTGTGCAGGTACCTCGAGAGGCCCTTGAGTTTGCTGGAATGTCGATTAACTTCCGTTCCGGCAAATTCGGGTACTCCATATGTCATATTTTCAGCAAAGGTCATGCTGAATTTTTCCGTGAATTTTAGCATGACTTTGCTAAAAATAGGACATATGGGGTACTTGTGACTAATGCATGGGCCGAGGTATCTTAGTAGTTAATTAAGTAGGATCAAGTGCCCCTTTATTCTAGCTGCATTAAACCATACGCGGCAATAGAGCCAAGTGATTAGGCCCAACTTAGGGTGCCTCGGTGTCGATAAAAACCGAAATGATGAAAGCTTAGGCTTTTAGGGTGCCTCGGCATCGAAAAACCCTCAATGATAAAAGCTTAGCTTTTAGGATGCCTCGCTGTCGACACGTGGCGTGAAGGTCTCTGTTGTCGTGAAGATGAGAGAAGAAGAATGCCGACTGTTGTCGTGAAGGTCTCTTTTCCTTCCTTCTTCTGGTGCTAGACCTTTGTTATGCACTAGGGGAAGGAGGGAGAAGAGACCATCACCGGCGGTCGAAAAGTCAGTGAGGGATATATCCACCATATATATGAGAGAGAAGAAGAATGCCGACTGTTGTCGTGAAGGTCTCTTCTTCTCCTTCTCCTTGTGCTAGACCTTTGTTATGCGCACTAGGGGAAGGAGGAGAGGAGACCATCACCGGCGGTCGAAAAATCAGTGAGGAAGTGTATCCACCATATCTGAGAGAGAAGAAGAATGCCGACTGTTGTCGTGAAGGTCTCCTCTTCTCCTTCTCCTTGTGCTAGACCTTTGTTATGCGCACTAGGGGAAGGAGGAGAGGAGACCATCATCGGCGGGCGAAAAATCAGTGAGGGAGTGTATCCACCATATATGAGAAAGAAGAAGAATGCCGACTGTTGTCGTGAAGGTCTCTTCTTCCTCCTTCTCCTGGTGCTAGACCTTTGTTATGCACTAGGGGAAGGAGGGAGAAGAGACCATCACCGGCGGTCGAAAAATCAGTGAGGGAGTGTATCCACCATATATGAGAGAAGAATAATCCCGAGCAGAGAGTTTTCAAGAAAAGACATGGCAGACCGATATATAGTTAACCGGCCGTGATGAATAATAATTATCTATTTTAGATATTGTAGTACATATTTTTAATTTATAAAGTTTAATCTCTTTGAAACATAGGAAATGTCGTCTTCCGACGACGATAGGATCCCGGAGTGCTCCTGGTGCGGTGACGACCGGGGTCTGTGCGACAGGCCTCACCTGGTAGACGGTCGTTACTTCAGTATTAAGCTCGACGAGACCTTCGATGTCGAAACGGTACGCAATGACAAGTCTTGTTTCGTAATTAATTAAGCACGATTTCTAGCTACTTCAATGTGTAAGTAATTAATTTTCTTCTTTTACATGCAACTAGTTTATCCCGTGTCATGCAAGACGCTATGTCTTGGAGAGGATGGGATTTGAAGATCATGAAACTACGGAGACAAAGCAAATTCAACTAAGGACCATGCATAATGTTGATTTAGAAGTGGATTTGTACAATTCAGATAACGTGACCACTTTTGGTTGCAAGAATTGGGAATCATTTTGCAAGATATATGGTTTTTATGAGGGTATGCTTCTCACCATGGATCTTGGTAATCCGGATTCCATCGCCGAAGACAATTTGGACATTTGGGTCCTTGTTGACGATATGATTCCAATTCTACCGAGAAGTGAGTTTACCAAACATAGTTATTTAGTAATTTATATTGTTTATTTCAAAATAGTTGACAACTTATTTCCATTGATAGGTTATTTTAATTATTCAAATAATGTGAGGATGATGCTAGACAGAACCTACTACACCCCTGGCTCAGAATGTACTTATAAGGACAAAGAGCAGATCATCTTCTTTTATTCCTTTCTTGTGGATTACATTCAATATCGTAATATTGATCCACATTATGGTCAATACGTCCCACTAGTGCACGTCTTGAACTACGTTAATATCAATGGAGATACCATGGTAATATTTTTTTAATATTACGACATTCGTGCATGTTTTGCATTAGTTCTTCTCGAACTGAACTACAATGCTAACTACGAAGTCTTACTATGTTTTGCAACAGATTCTCCCTAGTGACTGTGTGCCTCCTGTCATGTTTCAATCTGGTCGACTACAAGTTTTAAACATTCTGCCAGGTGAACCTACAAATCACACATGTCCATATCAGATTTCTTCTACAAATGAAGGAATGAGAATCAAAGAATGGCGAAAAATAACGAAAACTCGTAAGGAGGTACTTGGAAGCAATAGAGTGAGAAGGGCAAGAATTGGAGACAAGACAATCTGCGTTCTCCATAATGGCCCTTTAAATCTAATTGATTTAGAGCCAAACGCCATCTTGTTTTATGCCATTTTACCTTAGAAAATTGCTACGTAGTAGAAGTTGTATGGTCGATAATGATGTGTAAGACTTATTATTTAATACCAATGTTGAGTTTTTATTATTATTATGATCGATGATGCATGATGCTAAGTTGTTCTATGAGCTATTATATACTCCCTCCGTTCCGATTTACTCGTCGTGGTTTTAGTTCAAATTTGAACTAAAACTAGTTCAAATTTGAACTAAAACCACGACGAGTAAATCAGAACGGAGGGAGTAGATTCTAATAGTTTCGATGTGCGTACCATATATGTTGGCTCCACGAGAAATTATATTTATATATATGCATAACCTGTGCAAAAAACAGAAAATAAAAAAATAAAAAAAACATAATATTCATACTAATGGCGCATCACACCAGAGTGCGCCATTAGTATGTCAAAGGATACTAATGGCGTATCACAAGGCAGTGCGCCATTAATATGCCAAAGCACCTGGCTATACATGGCCCCTGGGAGGCATACTAATGGCGCACCACTCTGTATACTAATGGCGCATCCATGGTGCGCCATTAATATATCAGATACTAATGGCGCACCAGTGGTGCGCCATTAGTAATATATACTAATGGCGTGGTATTAATGGCGCACCCTAATGCGCCATTAATGGCCAAAAAGGGTGCACCATTAGTAGGCCTTTTTCTAGTAGTGCCGACGATAGGCTCGTGGTGGGAGAACCCCACCCTCCCTCTCCCGCCGAGGCGCTTGGCCACGGAGAGATCAGCAGGGGAGGGGGAGATCCGTGGCGGGGAGGCAGGGAGAGGGCCGCCGGGGACGGAGCCCCCTAAGGCCGACGCGGACACCGGCGGCGGGGCGAGGACGGCCGAGAGCAGGCGATAATCAGCGCTCCAGGGTAGCAACGATCATAAAAGAGAGACTTCATAATTTTACAATTTCGTTTGTTCCACTTTCTTGTAATGAAGTAGCGCACATTCTAGCAAAGCAGGTCAAGGGCGACACACGCGTCGGCGGGAACTCCGGCGTGTACGTGTCTCGACCCTTCTGACCAAAGATTGTAATTCTGCAAGTCTTGAATGAATGAACACTCGATCTGCTCTAAAAAAAAGTGGCAAGGCAAAGCGCTCGAGGGCGAGCTGACGCAGGCAACGGACGGCGGCGGCGACGTGGTGAAGGGCGAAGCCCGATGGTGGTGACCAAGGGAGGCTTGGAGGTGGCTGGGCCTATTTATAGCCGCTGGCTAGGGCTGCGGGGGGGAGGATCCGAGGCGCGGTTCGGCCGGCGGTCATCCACCCATCCATGGCGGGCTTCGAGAGAACTCCAGAGTGGTGGCCGCGACGTGGCGAGCATCCAAGGGCTGCTTGGGGCAGGGGCCAAATCCCTTGGCGGCACTGATCGGGGAAGCGGGTTCGGTCATTGGTCAGCTTGGCGCGGAGCGCCGGTGAGTGCATGCGCTATGGCGTCTAAAGGGAGGGGATCCCAAGCTTGCTTTCCTCTTTTCCAGCGCGAAGTGAGGCGTCGGTGGGTGAAACCGGCGGGAACGGGGCGCAACCGGTGTGGCGCGGTCGCCGTTCGCTGGGACGGATGCCCTGCTGTGCGCGTGGAACGGAGGGAAAGAAGAAAGGCTCGCAGTTTTGGCTTGAGGTGGAAGAAGCACAGGACCTGGTGGGTCCTGGCAGTCAGCGAGAAAGAAAGGAGTAGGTGCGCTTCCCGGTTTTGGATGTTAGCGGCCAACGGCGTCGGCTGCGGGGCCCTGCGGCAGCGGGGGAAGGCGGTAGGCAGTGGCGGACGTGGCTGACGGCGTCCGCACCGGGGCTGCGTGCGTGGTTCAGACGCTCCCTTCCTCCCCCTCCCCCAGTTTGTCCGTCCGTCGCTTTCTTCTTCCCGAGCACACGCAGCAGTTTGCTCCTATGTCGTCGACATTAGCAACGCCGGTGAGGGCTGCGTCGCAGCACAGACAGCCGGCGACGGATATTGCATCGCAGCTCAGGCGACCGGCGACGGATGTTGCATCGCAGCGCGCGGCGGTCATGGTGGATTTTGTGACGAACACGGTGATGAGGGCGGAACCTGCGAGCAGCGCGAGGGATGATGCGTTGCAGCGCCGGAGATGACGACGGATGCCATGATGCAGCGCCGGCGGCGACGGGTGTTGCGACGCAGCGCTCGGCGGCCCATGGCGGAGCTTCAGTGCAGCTCCGGCGACGCTTCAGTGCAGCTACGACGACACTCCGTTGCAGCTCCGACGACGCTTCAGTGCAGCTCCGGCAACGCTTCAGTGCTGCTACGACGACACTCCATTGCAGCGTCGGTGACGCTTCAGTGCAGCTCCGACGACGGTCCATTGCCGCCCCCGACGGACGGGACTTGGACGGGAGGACCTTGAGCAGCAGCAGACGGAGCTTGGAGGCTGGCCATGGTGGAGAGGAAAAGAAGGAGGACAAGAATGAGCAGAGGAAAGGACGAGTGGAGGGGATAAGGTTGGAGCAGGAAGCGGTGGACTCGCTCGCACGCAGGGGACCCGGCTTACGCGGGTGACGAAATCAGTCGGTTGATTTAAAACGTTTTCCTAAAGAAATAGTAAACGTAAGGAAAATAAGGAAATAAGGAACGACAAAGCATATAACACTAGTTAGTCTCCGTATGCCCATATAACAAAGTCTCCATTTGCTGGTAAAGGACAAAGCATATAAAGAAATCTTGTACTAGTTTATAGCGTAAGGAAAATCATATCACGGAATTCACTAGTTAAAAGTACAGGGAATATAGGAACTATAGCATCAGTTTGAAAAATACCACTGAAATACCCACCGCTACCGTGAGAAGCAAATTGAGGTATCTAACAAGTTCAGTAAGCTGAACATGGCTGAAACGCCAATACAACCCTAAAATACTTAAGGAGCAGATATATCACACATCTCAACAATATACCACATAGGCATTTTTGGCCCAGTGCCGTGTTCGTCTTGTCTTGGTCTCTCTCAGAAGAGCAGAGAGGCGATTTCCGGGCCGATTTTCGACGCGCTGCCGTGGTCGTGGTCCTTGTGCTCCTCTCCCTTGCCGTCCTCCGTTCGCCGTTCTCTCCCTCGCCGTCCTCCACTCGTCATAGTACGCCTCCTGCTGGTTCCCCAACTCCCGCCGGAGCCGGTTTCGTCGGAAGCCGATGGGGCGCCGTTGGCTTCTCCCGCTCGCCGCCTGCACTCATGCTCGCCTGCACTACTTCGCCTCCGAATCGCGCGCCGTGCTCCGACGCCCCACAACCGTCTGCTCGTCTCCTGCCCTACCCGCTTGGTTCCGTGGGCCATTTTCTCCAGACCTTGTTTCGTCCGTCGACGTGCCGAGATGATGCGTCGTGGTGCTTCTTCGGCTCATCCTCAACCACCTTCATCTGTCCCGCCGGTGGTCTCTGCTCGTTCCACCCACCGACCCCGTGCACGCCCTTTCTCTTTCCTTTCTGGATCCATCCCGGCGGATGCGGATCCGAGGAACCACAGATCCCGCGACCGTGCGCGAGGGGTCGGCTAGCGTGGCGGCGGGGAGCTCTCATCTTCGGTGGCGCGCACTTGGCCGGATCTGAGGCACGGGCTTCCAAGTTGTACTCGGCGGCGCGGTGGTCCCTACTTCGAAGTGTTCGCAGTCGGCACGGAACTGCGAGCAGCGGAGGGCTCGACGCCGGCACGAAGCTCCAGGCAGCGGAGTGTTCGCCGTCAGAGCGGAGCTTCCTCACTGCGGAGCGCTCTGCCGGTCGGCCCCATGCGCCTTCGCCGGCCCGTGAGCTGGCCTCTATTCCTTCGCTCGTGGCGCCGCTGCTTTGCTTCACTATTCCTTCACTGGCCGGCCGGCCAGTCGCTCGTGGCGCCGCTGCTTTGCTTCACTGGTAGAAAACATGTCTTTGGTTCGGTCCTGAAAAGCCCATTAATCCCGGTTCACTCACGAACCGGGACCCATGGGGGCATCGGTCCCGGTTCGTGAGGCCAGAGCGCCGGCCGAGCATCGTGGGCCATTTGTCCCGATTCGTCTGACCCCTTTGGTTCCGGTTCCAGACACGAACCAGGACCAAAGGGGTGGTGGCAACCGTTCGCCTGGCGCGAGCGCTTTTAGTCCCGGTTTGTGTGTGGAACCGGAACCAAAGGTCCGCTTTTAGTCTCGGTTTTTGTGTGGAACCTGAACCAAAGATTCCAACCGTTCAAATCCCGCGCCCTGAAAGTTGTGCCGCGCGATAAGGGAAACGCTACAGTATCGCGACTGGCTGTTCTCCTCTCTGTTCGTCTCCCTCGATCGCTCGCCTCTCTGTTCGTCTCCCTCATCTCTGCAGCGCGATCTCTCCCATCCTCTGTTCGTCTCCCTCGCTCTCCTCTCTTCTTCGACCGACCAATCTCTTCCCCATCCTCCACCATCCACCATGAATCCAATCACTCGTTACGGGGAGGTGCTCGCACATGGCACGACCTATCTTGATGTTGTGTACACGAACGAAAGCGACCAAGTGGAGGGTTTTCTTTCCATGTTGGAGGCATGGCTTCAAGACGAGGAACACAAGTTCTTGGGCCTCGATCTCGAGTACACGCCCGATAATCGCGATGTTGTCGTCATCCAACTTTGTTTCAAGAAAAATGTCATGGTCTTCCATTGGGCAAGGTATAATACGAAACTTATTATACTTGTTCTAGGATAGGAAAATTGCATAGGAATAGGACAATTGAGAATGTCGAAAACATAGTTTCATTGATTCATAGGAAAAATGCATTGGAAAATTGAGGCTTTTTCTATGATTCATATATAGGAAAATTGGGGCTTTTCTTTGATTCATAGGAAAGTTGCATAAGAATAGAAAATTGCATAGGAATAGGACGATTAGGAAAATTTCATACGAATAGGAATAGGAGGATAGGAATATGAATATATAGGAAAGTTGCTATGATTCTTATTAATATACTTGTTCTAAATTATACTTGTTATGATTCAGACTCAATGAATGGCACAACGGGTTATGTTCTGCGCCGGGATGATGGCACTTTCCGAGGGGCACAATGCAAATGGTATGATCATGCTTTAAGTGCTCTGGTGATGGAAGCATCGGCTTATAGGGACGGCATCCAGTTTGCCCTGCAAGAAAATATTTCACAGCTGATAGTCGAAACGGATAGTAAAGAGTTGGTGAATCTTTGGTTGGCACGAAAGACACAACGCTCTGAAGTCTCATCACTTTTAATGGAAATCGAAGAGCTGGTTTCGAATTTTATGGGTTTTAAATTTGTGTATGTTCCTAGACCATGTAATATAGTGGCACATTGTTGTGCTAAACTAGCTCCCAACACTTTTGTTCGGGGTGAGTGGCGACTCGAAGCTCCCCAACAACTGTTAAAGTGCTTGGATTGTGACTGTGATCTTGTGTGATTCAATGGAAGCTCTGATTCTCAAAAAAAAAAAAAAAAAAACAATATACCACGTCTATCATTCCCGCTCACAGCCCGACCTTCCCAAACCACAAACACAGCCACACGGGAACCACCGCCACTACTTATCGCTCCATGACATGTGGGTCATGTCACCAACAGATCCCACCTGTCAGATACTTATCGCTCCATGACATGTGGGTCATGTCACCAACAGATCCCACATGTCAGGTAAAATCTTCCAGAGCAAGGAGCGCGAAAATGTTTCGTGGCAGCGGAGGCTGTTCCCGCAAATTTTCCGCGAGGTAATAGCACCAGGAGTCCCACAACTTGTCCTGGATGTGATGATTTGGTCCCAATCTTGCAAAAGGCAACTATTCAGTCACACAACTTGCAGCCAATGTGCAAATTTGGTCCCAGCCAATCAGAGCACTACAAGTGGAGCCTAGTCAGCACAGCCGGTCAGCACAGCGCATTTTGCATTTACCCCCGTGGACTTAGCACTAATCAACCCGCACTACACCGCAGTTAGTTTAGCTGCCTGGGTATATTCCTGGGATATTCTACTCAGCCCACTGCACTCCACTCACTCATCTTTCTCTGCTCTCGACCATCTCTTGCTCCCCAGCTAGTCGCCGCCGTCCAGCTCGCCACCGCCGTCCGTCTAGCTCGCCGCCATGGTGTCTTGGAGTGAAGGATCCAGCTCTTCGTCCGACGGGTACTCTGTCACCAGTGAGGTTAGCTCCAGCTCTAGTACAAACATACTCACTGGCATTTAGGGTTAGCAATGGGGAATTTTTGCTGACAACAATATTTTCTAGGCTCCTGCTCCTGCCACCATTTTCTGCTCTGAGTGGAGAGGCCTTGCTCCAGATCTTGCAGCTAGATGTGAACATCAGTGTGTCTGTGAGAAGTTAGTTTCCTTTGAATCAGTTGACAGTGGAAGGAGGTATCTTGCTTGTGCACAAAAGGTTAGCAGATCTCAAGTTAAGGCCAGCAAATTTGTAATGTGCCATCTTACTGTCATGTGCATAATCTTGTAGTGTGGCATTTAACTGTGGATCAATATAGTTTATTGAGGAAAATCAGTTCACGGAAGAAAACAGCATTTAGTCAACTTCAGTTTTGGTTATATGCTAAGAATTGAGATAGTGTTGTAATAATAGATCAATAGTGGTACAAGCTTTGCCATTTATCTAAAAATGTTTTCTTTCTTATTTTGTAGGAAATACCTAAATGCAACTTTGTGGAGTGGATTGACCCTGAATGGCCTGCCACTCTGAAGATGAGTTTAGCCAGGGTTTGGGGCATGTATCAAGATGATAACAAGCTAAGGCTCAGGGAAAATGTAGTTAATGCTAAAGAGAATTTTAGGGTTGTGAAAGAGAAGGAAAAGATGGAAAAGGATCTGAGGTTTTTTAAACTAGATTTTGCTAAGATGGTGGCTGACAAGGAGCAGGCAATTACTGAATTGGGCAATGCAAGACTTGTTGTTTCTGACCTGAAGCAAGAGCTTCAGAAGAAGAAGATGTCTGATAAATCTAGCACTACCATTCATCAGGTTGTGAGGGCTAAGGCAGAGAAAGAGAGGAATGAGATGAAGCAAAAGATGGACAACATGAAGGAACAGATGGACAACATGAAGAAAGAGTTGGACATAGTTGTGTCACAGAGGGATGACCTGAAGAAGGAGAAGAAGAAACTTGAGTACATGATTGGTGATTTATTCAGGCACAAGGAGGAGAACAAGAGCAAGATAAGGAGGTTGAAGGAGATCTTAGATGAATTTGAGTAATTCATTGCTGGTGTAATGCTGCCTTAAGATGGACCTTTTAATTAGTTGTATTCCTATAGTGAACTTGGTTAATTTTCATGGCACTGATTATGTATGACTGCTATAAGTTATGTATGACTGCTCTGAATTTGTCTTAATTCAATGTTTAGTTAACTGAAGATTCAGTTATGTATGACTGCTCTGAATTTGTCTTAATTTAATGTTTAGTTAACTGAAAATTCAGTTATATATGACTGCTCTGAATTTGTCTGAAGTTTCAGTTAACTGAAGATTCAGTTAACTTGGTTGAATTGACAGTGTAACTGAAGATTCAGTTAACTGTATTTGTTTCAGTTAACATGTGTTAAACAGTTAACTGTATTTGTTTCAGTTAACATGTGTTAAACTGAAGATGTGTCAGTTAACATGTGTTAAACTGAAGATGTGTCAGTGCATTTGTTTTAGTTGATATTAAGTACTTTTAGTTAATTACATTTGCATATCTGAAGACAGTGTCAGTGCATTGTTTATGCTACTGAAGATAACCTCTAAGATAACCTAAGATAACCTAAGATAAACCTAAGATTCAGTTCAGTGACACTAAAAAGAGTTAAACCTACAGCAAAAATATGTTAATATCCAGTTCACTGAATATTTAGTGAATTGCAAATTCAGTTAAGATTATGAATTTGTTTCAGTTAACTAAAAAGAGTTAAACCTACAGCAGCAATTCAAACACAACAGCAGCAGGAACATGCCATACACAGCAGCACCAGCATGGCAAACACAGCAGCAGCAACATGGCAAACATAGCAGCAGCAGCATTGTAATCAAAATTAACAGAACAAAATAACAAGCATAGCAGCATTGCAGCATAGCATCATCTTATCATCATAGCATAAGTTTCAGCAAACATTGCACCAGTTCCCATAGCAGATTGCAAATAACTTATGTGCTGAACTTGTAAGCAGCACACCTAACTTAACTAAACGCAAAATAGCACTAACTTATATGCTGAACTTATAAACAGCATACCTAACTACTTGACCTTCTTCTTCGCTCCTTCTTCAGTCATTCTTCACATCTTCAGTCGCTTGAGACGCTCGGAGCGGCGCACCTCCACTGGAGAAGATCTCTTCTTGCCGATCGTTGCCGGCTCCGCCGCCGCGTCCTGCTTGGGCTCCTCCTCCACCAGCTCCTGCTTGACGATGTCAGGCACATCCGGGAGCACCTCCACATCAATCGGGAGGTCTCTGTCGCCCTCCCTGGCATTGTGGACTGGCGCGACCATTTGGATCTCGTCCTCCTCCGCCTCTTCTTCGTCGTCTGACAGGACAACGAGCGACACCTCGACTGTGTCAGACGACGCATACGAGTCAGAGGAGTCCGAATCTCCTCTGTAGCCCGAGTCGTTGTCGGAGTTCACCTTGCAGTACTCCGAGTCGGACGACAGAGAGACGTTGTCGTCGTCGATGTGGACGAGGGGCACCGGCGCAGGCAGGGCCGGAACCATGTCATGGACGCGCTGCATCCTGGACCACACGCGCTTCGGATCCGGCTGCGTCTGCGGCGTGGTGGCGGACCTGTACATCCACCAACGCACGCGCTGCCTCGGATCGTCGGAGCGCGTCTCCGCCATTGCGAAGCGGAGGATGTTGGCCGGAGGGGTACCTGGGCCGTCCACGAGAGCGCGCCTCTTCTCGTCGTCGGTCATCACGTCGATGAGGCCCCGCGCGTGGTTCGCAAGCATTTCGACGCTGGGGAACCACCGGCCTATCTCCTGGAGCTCCGCGCGCGCGACCTCGTCGTCGCCTGCCAGCTCATCAACCATCCTCTGCCATGCAGGGTGGTTGTCCATGGCGTCGGCGGCGGCGTCGTGATGGCCGGCGAGGTTTTTTTGGGGTGGAGTGGGAGGTGGGGAGCGTAGAGCCCGAGGCGTCATGAAACAGAAGTGGTGAGTGGGGGCGGTGGGTGGTGGGTGGTGGCCTCTTAATAGGAGTGGAAGAGCGAACAGCACCGCTCTGATTAGCACATACAGTTTATCTTGGTATAACAATAGTGGCAATGAGTATCTACCAAGATCACTAGTACTAGCGTACTGGCAAGGAGTTTAAGTTATCAAACAAAAGGTCCTGGGTTTGATACCCAGGATAAACAATTTTTTTATAAAATTATTTTTAATTAACTACAGTAGTATTCACTCCAAAACAGATTAGTATTCAGTTTATCAACAGCAGTATTCACTGCAACACTTTTTTTAAATCTTTTTTTTTCAGTTCAAAGCAGCAAAATTCAGTTGACACTGTAAAATTCAGTTCAAAGCAACAAAATTCAGTTGACACAACAAATTTCAGAAAAGCCTTTTTTCAGTCCAACATTCATTTGCCATCCATCATTGACTTATCCCCTAGTTTTGCATCATAGTTTAGTTACAAAAAAGGCAATTAATGCCAATATTTGCCATCAAAAAGTGGCAAATTAAGCAAATGTTTTGCCATCAAAAAGTGGCAACTTAAGCCACTGTTAGGCCAGTCATTGTGTTACATCACATTAGGCCTCTACAAAAAGATGGAACTGTAATGTCCCACAAACTCAGGGATCAGGAGCCAGAAATTCTTCAGGAGAATCATTCAGGTCTGGAATCTCCACTCTCCTCTCCTCTCCAAACAGTAGCCAGTATGCCCTATCACCTGGCATACCTCCTCTCCCCCCTGTTCCTCTTCCTGCAACATGAGTTGCTCCTCTCCCTCCATCAGCAGCTATATTTGACCACCTTCCTCCACCTGCAGTTGCATTTCCCCCTCTTCCTCTGCCTGAAGCTGCTGCTGCCCCTCTTCCTCTGCCTGAAGCTGCTGTTGCTCCTCTTCCTCTGCCTGCATCTGGATTCCTTTGTCTTTTCCTCCCCCTTCCCCTACCAGAAGCTTGAGAGCCTTCTCCTCTCTCAAGTACTGTCCTTGCCCTTGTTTGCCTACCTGCATTCATTTCTGTAGTGACTCTTGGCTGAGGTATTGCAGCACCTGCAGCAAGAACAAATGAAGACTGCTCTGGTAGTGGGCCATGAACTCTATTTGGAGCTCTTCTTAAAAGTTCTCTTTGACTCATGTTGTAGACCATACTGGTTGGTGACTGCATTGGATCCAGTATAGGATTAGCCTGACTAGGGAATATGTTCTGCACAAAAACATTGAGCAATTGAGTCATGTACAGCAAAATTCAGAGAACTACAGTAAATTCAGAGCACTAGAGTGATTTCAGTAAATTCAGAGAACTACAGTAAAATGCAGTAAATTCAGTAACCTGAAGAAATGTGGGGTCATCATAGTTTTCATCAACTAGCTCTACACCTTCTTCAATGAGAGCTTCCTGCCATCTGTAATGCCCCTTTCTGTTGTGATCAGCTCTACCACAAATTGAGCAGTGCATTGTAACACCTTTCTTGTTCAAAATCCTAACACCATTCTTCATCTTCTCCTCAGGAGTCTTCTTCCTGTTTTTCTTGGGCCTTCCCAACTGTTTTGTAAATACAGGTGGATACACCTTGTAAGCATTCTGTACCTCCCACACATTTGGGTCTCCTAAAGGGACAAGAGTATATCCATATGCTTTCAGATATGTCCTGACAGTGTAGCACTCATGCACCAATGTCTCTGGGTCAATCCTCTCCTCCCTGCAACAAGCTATTGAATGCCCACATGGTACTCCTAACAACTGCCATCTCCTGCAATCACATGTGTACAAACCAAGATCAACTGTGTAGCTATTGTTACCTGACTAAACTCTGAACATCTGTTGGCCAGCTTCAGATACATGGCAGTTAGCAGCAAATTCAGTGTTCTTGTCCAATTTCTTCTTGATCTTTGGGCATATTCTCTGCCCTGCCCACTTTTCTATAGCTTCTCTTTGCTTACTCACCATCCTGTGCATTATCTTGTAGAAAATGTACTCAAGCATGCTTAGCACTGGCATTTCTCTACCCTCTAGGATATAACTGTTAAAAACTTCAGAGTTATTGTTCAGGAGGATGTCACATTTTGGAAATTCACTGAAGAATGCTTTGCACCAAGTTTTCCACTCAAGCCTTTCAGTCCAGTGGAAAGCAGCTGAGCTGTGACCATCCATTTTTTCACAGTTCTCTCTCCACTTCAACTTGTTTGGTGATCTGGCAATGGCCCACAGGTCTTGCTTCAGTACCTCTCCTTTGTGCTTCTCATTGAAATTTTGGTAAATATGCCTCACACAAAACCTGTGCTCTGCATCTGGCCAAACTTTGTGGACAACATTTATCAGACCTTTCTGCTTATCACTCATAAGTGTGAAAGGAGCAGTGTTGGTGATGTTCAGATCATCTTTCAAAGTTGTGAGAAACCACTCCCAAGAACTTGTGCATTCTACTTCCACCCAGCCCATAGCAATGGGGTAAATGCAGTCATTAGGATCAATGCCAACTACACTAAGCAGCACACCTTTAAACCTAGTTTTCATATGACAACCATCTATGAAGATATAGGCCTGCAGCCCTTAAGCCATCCTCTCTTACATGCATCATATGACCAATACAGTGTTTTCAAACATTTTCTGCCCATTGGAAATTTTGTATCTCTGACCAGTCCAGTTGTCAGCAAAAAAGTTGAGCCATGGTTCTTCTGTCTTAATTCATGTCCATAATCCCATAATCTACTGAATTGCTCTTCTTCATCACCATGGATCTCCTTCAGTGCAGCTGTCCTAGCCCTAGCTAACTTCCATCTATTAGGGGTGCAATTAAACTCCTTTGTTATTTTCCTTGAAAATGTTCCAAGTGCCATCTTCTGGTCATCTCTGAATTCTTCTATGAAATAGTTGCAAAGGAATTTAGCTGTCATGTCCTTGAGCCTCCACTTCTTCTGACACATATGATCACCATAGTAGGCCTTAATGACAAATCCTCCTGTCCTGTTGTCATTGCCAGCCTTAAGCAGCCATGGACAATCACTCTGACAAACTGCATGAAATCTGATCCTGTTATTTTTCACCTTTTTGATTTGCACTCTGTTCTTTATTGAATATGAAGTAATAGCTTTCCTCAGCTCAACCACATCAGCAAAGACCATCCCTACTTTAAATACAGGGTTTTTCATGTCCACCTTGGAATTGAAAGCTTTGAACTTGTATATCAGTTGCTCTTCTTCTTCTCTTGACAGATTCAAATCTTCATCATCAAGTTCATACTCAGGTTCCACCTCTTCCTCCACTTGCTCAACTTCATCAACATCAAAGTCAATGTTCTCTTCATAAAGATCATCATCTCCATCATCTATGTCATAATCACTGTCACTGAAATCTGAATCTGAAAGCACTACATCTTCTGAAACATCACTCACCAAGTGATCTTCTTCAGCAAAATCAGTCAGCAAGTGCTCTCTTTGTGCAACATCATTCAGCTACTGCTCTCCTTCTGCAACATCAGTCAACAAGTGCTCTCTTTGTGCAACATCAGTCAGCAAAAGCTCTTCTTCTGCAAGATTAACCAGCAAATTGTCTGCTTCTGTCTCCTTTGTTGCAAAGTCTGAATTTGGATCTTCAGCATTGACTGAAATGATGCTGTGAGAACTAGCTGCACTGGCTGCAACATCATTTGGGTTTACCACTCTTACAGGATTCTCTATTGATCCCACTGTACATATCAAATCTTGCCTGAAATTACTGATGAAATCTGCATGATCAACCATGATTGAAAGAACCTTATGCTGAGCACTGGCTGTTATCATTTTCTGCACATCCTCATCACCTCTGATTCTGAGCATACCATCTGAAATTGTTTTGTCAGGCATGCACCAATAAATGATGTGCTCATTGACAGAATATCCCAACCAAAGCAGGTGCTCTTTAATGACTGCATATGAGAATGTGCCAGCATCAACATAGTCAAGCACCTCCACTGAAGGATTATGGTACTCCATGTTATTGATTGGTCCACAGAACATCCCACCATGCTCCAGTTCCAATGTGAAGAAAGGGGTGTCCACACCGAGTCCCATTGCTGAATCACAAACTACAACAACACAGTGCAGAATGTAAGAACAATCATCAATAAAAATAACTGAATAAATACATTGAACTGAATAAATATAGTTAACTGTAAGAGCACTGAGTTAACTGAACTTTTTTCAGTTAACTGTAACTTGCAACTGAATTCAGTTAACAGAATAAATTTAGTTAACTAAAGCTTGCAAATTAACTCAACATAAGCAGTAACAAACTAATGATTTAGCATGGCTAATGTACAAACTAAGTACTAAGCACAAACCCTAAACTACTTACCTCAAACACTGGCCTACATTGGCCAGACAAAATTTACATTTTTTACAATGCAAATGCTGCCCCCTAAGCACAAACCCTAGGCCAAATTGGCACGTGTATTTGCAAAACAGTATGTACATACTAGCCACAAACCTAAAGTCTGGCCGAAAAGATTACAAGCAAGAACCCTAGGTTCTTGCCTAAATCCCCAAAACCCTAGGCGGCTAAAATCGACTACCAAATAACCAGTATGAGGTCGCGGGAAGCACTACAACCACAAACTACCAACCAATGCGGCTAAAACGAGCTCAAAACTAGGAGATCCAACGGGGAAGACAACACCGACCGAGAGGGTTGACATCGAGCGAGCACACAGAGGAGGAACAGAGCAGAGAGGAGGAACAGAAGAGAGAGAACTAACCATAATCCGGAGGGTTGACAGCGAAGGGCCGAACTTGGTGAGCGGTAGGCGGCGGCGGCACACTGCCGGTGAAGTCCGGCGACGAGGACATGGCTCACGAGCGCAGCCAGCACGACTGTCGGCCGGTCACGGACAGGGGGGAGAGAGCGACGAATAATTGGGCCAGGGAAGGGAGAACTAATAAATTCAGGTGAAAACTGCGGTGTAGTGCGGGTTGATTAGTGCTAAGTCCAGGGGGTAAATGCAAAATGCGCTGTGCTGACCGGCTGTGCTGACTAGGCTCCACTTGTAGTGCTCTGATTGGCTGGGACCAAATTTGCACATTGGCTGCAAGTTGTGTGACTCAATAGTTGCCTTTTGCAAGATTGGGATCAAATCATCACATCCAGAACAAGTTGTGGGACTCCTGATGCTATTACCTCATTTTCCGCGTTCCCCTCCCCCAGATTAATCTCCCTTTCCCCCTCCATCTCCCTCCGCCGCTCTCCCTCCCAAACCCGCATCCGCCTCCCATCTTCCCTCGCCCCTCTTCCCCTACGCAGCAGCCGCCGCCGGGCCGTCCAAGAGGGGGAGCGATGGCTCCCTATTAATCTCCATTTCCCCCTTCCTCCATCCCCTCTGCCGCTCTCCCCTCCCAAACCCCTCCTCGCACCCGCCCATCTTCCCCTACGCCGCCGCCGCCGCCGCCGGGCCCTCCAAGAGGCGACCATGTTGGAGCTGCCCCTGGTGAAGGGGGACCCCTTCCACCATGTCATGGAGGCGATCCTCGACCTGTCCGATGTGGCCCACGTCGTGTGCACCACAAGGGGCGTGAACCTCCAGGCCGTGGACACCAAACGCGCCGCGATCGTCTCGCTCCTCTTCCCCGCCGAGGACTTCAAGGGCTACACCTGCGACGAGTACATCTCCATTGGGATCCCAATCCGCGACTTGGTCAATGCCATCCGCTGCGGCGACGACAAAGACACCATCACCCTCAAGATCGGCGAAGAAAACTTCAAGAACATGACCTTATCATTGGTGTCGCCCGGTAAGTGCCCGGACGTCTTTTGCGCTACCTGCTCTTCGCCCTGACCCTGTGCTGATTTTGTGTTTGTGGAAATGAACAGAGAAGAGAACTGTGGATTTCGTATTCTGGATTGTGGATGCCCAACTCGCGCGCATTGAACTCCCAGATAGGCAGGATTTGGAGTACCAGGCCTCTGTCAAAATGCCATCTGTGGAGTTTAGGCGGATCTGCAAGTACCTCAGTAACTTCGGAGAAGAAGATGGTACATAGATTTTACCTAGTGATTTATAAGTCTTAACTGTTACTGTCGCATGTCTAGTTCTGTACAACCATTTCCATCTCCTGCTGTAGGTGTCATCTGGGTGACTGACGAGGACCTCACATACTTTGCTAAGGGAACAAATGGGGACGTCTACATGGAGTACAAGCAGGTACTTTAATGATTTGACCCTCTTAGCCCCTCAAATTGGAATGGGTATCATCCTCTGAATATCTGTAAACAATCATATCAGTGATGTGCTGTAGATTCTTAATGCCCTAATGTTGATAGCAAGTGTGCATTCTTGGTTCCTCACCTAGGTTACCTTTTAGCCTGTCTGGCACCAGACTAGCACAACATGCGTACATACTGCCTTAGAAATTCATTGTCTCACTATATACTGTGTTGAGTTGCTAATTCACTTTGTTTGCTAATGTTGCTCTTCTGTGTTTGGAGTATTAATTTACTCTGCATAACTGGATATGTTATTTTGTCTAGAGCAGAAGCTACATATTTCATAAAGCGGAACATGGCTCTTCATTTGGTTGATTACATTGGTATGGGGTTGAATTAGATGTTTTTTTTTTAGTTATTGCTTATTTCCTCCTTAACTGTAAAATCTGGGTGAGGTGGTTAACTACTCTGCAGTGCAAATTAACATCTGTTTATTCTATGAATTTCAATTGGTTCTATCATATGGAGTAACATCTTTAGTATCTTGTGCCATTCAACTACTATTTTAAGAAAATACTGAAGAATGGATCCTGTTTATGCGTATCTGCACTAGTTAATGGGTCATGTTTGTATCAATGTAGCAAGAAGAAGATACTACTACCTTTAAAATAGATATGCAAGAACCAATTACACTGACCTTGGATCTGAAGTACTTGAACACCTTCGCCAAGGTGTTCACCCTGTCTGGTCAAGTGAAGCTCTTTCTCTCGAAGACACATCCCCTCGTGGTCGAATGCGAAATTGGACAGAAGGGCCGCATCAGATGTTTCATGGTACCGAAGATGGAAACAGAGTTCCAAGGGGAAGAGGAAGAGAAAGAGGCCCATCTTCCCCTACGCCGCCGCCGCCGGGCCCTCCAAGAGGCGAGCGCAGCCACCAGGTTGGAGCTGCCCCTGGTGAAGGGGCACCTCTTCCACGATGTCCTGGAGGCGAGCCTCGACCTGTCCGATATGGCCCTCATCGAGTGCTTCGGAGCGTGCTTGAAGCTCCAGGCCGTGGACACCGGACGCGGCACGTTCGTCTCGCTCCTCTTCCCCGCCAAGGACTTCCCTGGCTACATCTGCAACGAGCACTTCTCCATGGGGATCCCAATCCGCGACTTGGTCAAGGCCATCCTCTGCGGCGACAAAGACACCATCACCCTCAAGGTCGTCGACGAAAACATTACCTTATCATTCGTGTCGCCCGGTAAGTGCCCGCACGCCTTTTGCGCTACCTGCTCTTCGCCCTGACCCTGCGCTGATTTTGTGTTTGTGGAAATGAACAGAGAAGAACACTGTGGCTTACGATTTGCGGATTATGGACGGCGAAATCCCGCACTTGAAAATCGCAGATTGGCAGGATTTGGAATTGAAGTACCAGACCTCTGTCAAAATGCCATCTGTGGAGTTTAGGCGGATCTGCAAGTACCTCAACAACTTCAGAGATGAAGATGGTACATAGATTTTACCTGGTGATTTATAAGTCTAGCTGTTACTGTCCCATGTCTAGTTCTGTACAACCATTTCCATCTCCAGCTGTAGGTGGAATTTCGGTGACCGACAAGGGCCTCAAGTTCTTTGCTAAGGGAAAAAGTCGGCGCGTGAACATGAAGGTACTTAATGGTTTACCCTCTTAGCCCCTCAAATTGGAATGGGTATCATCCTCTGAATATCTGTAAACAATCATATCAGTGATGTGCTGTAGATTCTTAATGCCCTAATGTTGTTAGCAAGTGTGCTTTCTTGGTTCCTCAATTATGTTACCTTTTAGCCTGTCTGGCAGACTAGCACAACATGCGTACATACTGCCTTAGAATTTCGTTGTCTCACTATATAGTGTGTTGAGTTGCTAATTCACTTTGCTTACTAATGTTGCTCTTCTGTGTTTGGAGTATTAGTTTAGTCTGCACAACTGGATATGTTATTTTGTCTAGAGCAGAAGCTACATATTTCATAAAGTGGAACATGGCTCTTCATTTGGTTGATTACATTGGTATGGGGTTGAATTAGATGTTTGTTTGTTTTAGTTATTGCTTATTTCCTCCTTAACTGTAAAATCTGGGTGAGGTGGTTAACTACTCTGCATTGCAAATTAGCATCTGTTTATTCTATAAATTTCAATTGGTTCTATCATATGGAGTAACATCTTTAGTATCTTGTGCCATTCAACTACTATTTTTAAGAAAATACTGAAGAATGGATCCTGTTTATGCGTATCTGCACTAGTTAATGGGTCATGTTTGTATCAATGCAGCAAGAAGATACTACTACCTCTAAAATAGATGTGCAAGAACCAATTACACTGACCTTTGATCTGAAGTACTTGAACACCTTCGCCAAGGTGTTCACCCTCTCTGGTCAAGTGAAGCTCTTTCTCTTGAAGACACATCCCCTCATGGTCGAATGCAAAATTGGACAGAAGGGCCACATCAGATGTTTCGTGGCACCAAAGATGGAACCAGAGTTCCAATGGGAAGAAGAAGAGGAAGAGACCCAAGAAGATATTAATGCAAACATCTCTGCTAATAAGCTTGCATTGAGGGGATGTGTCGACTCGATGTACAAGCAGAGAGAAGAGAACAGAGCAGAGGAAGGTGACCCTGAGCAGGTGAGCAACATCTCTGCTAATAAGCTTGCATTGAGGGGGAGCTAGCTAGGATGTGACGGCTTCATATCCCTGCAAAACACGCCCGAGGCCTACTACTACCGCACCATCTTCGAAGCCGGCGATCCTGACGGTGCCGGGGGGCCGTCCCCTCCGGCAGGGTCACCAGGAGCGTACCCCTCGTCCCGCCCGAAACCGTTATCGCCAACAAGCTAGGCCATCATCCCCTGCCCTTGCTGCCATTTATCCAGGGCTAATCCATATTCCATCCTATCCAGGCTTATGCTGCAGTATAATCCTGCATGTATCCTCCCCTTGTTTCAATCAATAAAATCAGATATATGCTGTCACTGCCGTGCCGTGATCCCAATTTTCATTATTGCCCTTGCCCAAGAATGACGACAGCATCACTCTTGTTGCTCAACAAATAACACAAGCCAACACCACATAAGCAATCACCTAGACACCTACTTACTTTTTGGGCACAGGCTGCTCACCTTCTTTCTTGCGTTTCTACTCCCTAACAAAATGGGTCTGTATGCAGTTTGCTTTCTCAGATCCTCAGAAAAGTGAGATCAACATTCTGGCACATTAAATCCATCCATTCAAACCAAACCATAACAGTACCAGGCTACTAATCACTTCAATTCGTTATGTTGGGAATTAAATACATCACGAGGAACTTCTACTTTCTGTTCCTAACAGCAATCAATATCAATTTATCTTCTTCAAATCCGGCATCCACAACCAAATAATGATGTTCATCATGTGTTTCTTGGCCTTGGCCTTGGCCTTAGCAGCCGGTGCTAGGAAAAACGCCCTCAACATCCAGGCAGCAAGAATGGCACTAATAAAGGGGCACATCCAGTACAAATAGAACTGCTCCCACAATATTTGGGTTAACCCAAATACATACTGTAACTTTACAAGGGATCCAAATGCCTGCACACAATATTTGGGTTAACCCAAATACATACTGTAACTTTACAAGGGATCGGAAGGTAATAAGGAAATGGGCAAACTTCTGTATCAAGTGCTTAAAAAACAAACACGGGCAGGAACAGCAGAATCATCATCAGTCCTTCTCAGACCATGTAACAACATATTCAAAATTCAGTAGATACTCTGCAAAGCATCCTCAACTCCACTACGGTCTGATGCTACACCAAACTTTGCACAACATATGCTTGGGAGGTAGATAAGATGATTTTCACAAAATAAAAACCCAAATGAAATAGATCAGTAGTGGAGAATTGCTTCCAAGTAGAAAATATGTTAACAAATCCTTCTTCTAGATACCATTCTGTTTTATAACAAGCTTCTCTAAGCAGTTCTACACAGCAAGCTTCCAACATGTGGGTTTATCTCTTTATAAATCCTCTACCTGACATTCCCAACAGCATGCAATACTTCTTTCATTTCTAAACCAGTTCCATTTACTCTCCATTACCAAAAACTAGGTATAGAACAAAGGACCACTTTCCCGTTTCAGCCTTTTGTTCTTGATTTAAGCAAATTTCAGCGATGAAGAATGCAAAAGTGTATTCGAGACATGGAAAGATAAAGTGGCTATATGCACGAATGTGCATGTCTTCTCAATGGTTCGGAAAGAAATACGTATAGATACTGACCATTCAAATGAGTGACCTGATATCATATTTTAGAACACAGATCAAATGCAGGCTGGTATAAATATGTAAGGATCCTTTTCATAAAATTCATGGCACAGAATATTTTTTTCAGCCATCTATATATGTACTTTAAACCTGCGCCCGCACAAAAACACTGTTAACGAGCTGTTAATAATTTGTTCTTGTGCACTGCACTTGTGTTATCTCTTGTTCCAAGGTTAGGCAGCATCTGATGGAGGAACAAGAAACATATATCCATCTTTGTCAAAGAGTTGATGCATGCATTCATTCATATGCGCCCAGCAAAATCCACCAACCTGGCCACTATTTCTTTTGTGTGCTGGATGTGTCAAAGCTGGTGGCTGCAGGCTGCGTCACCTGCATCCACCTTGCAGGAAAACGACGCCTTTCTCCGACCCTGACCTGTTCATAGCACCTCGATACATATGTCCCCATATCCCTTTGAAATCGGAATGTGCTCCTCTCTCTTGTCTGCATGATACGAGATCATACAGTTATTCACACACCCAACTACATACATATATACTTTATTCTACAAAATATCATACTTCATCAGTTTGGAATCAACAGGGAAGGTTATTATAACTATTCTAGCGGCTGAAAACGACTAGTCTATGTCTCTATGTATAAGACAGGACTAGGTAGTAAATGACAAGATTCTGGTTAGCAAAGATAGACCATTTCTAACTCCATAATATGTCCTAAAATTTCTAGATGTACACTCTTCACCGGACGGAGGGAGTAGACACATACTCCCCACATGACCTTTTTTTTTGGGACAAATTTCAAACCTTTCATGGACTTTTTTTTGGGATGGAGGGAGTATTTCTCTTGGCTTATTGATCACACATCTTTGTACATTTCTGGCCCGTCATTTCCACTCCAGAGCATTCAGATCTGCATTAAAAGCTGAAGAGTAAAATACACCAGCGGTCCTCGAACTTGGCTCGCTGTGTCGATTGGGTCCCCGAACTTGGAAAACCAGGAATACGGGTCCCTAAACTTGGCTCGCTGTGTCGATTGGGTCCCTGAACTTAGAAAACCAGGAATACGGGTCCCTAAACTTTGCTTGCGGTGTCATTTGGGTCCCTCAACTTGACAAAAAAAGATTAATATTTTGGGATCCAAATGACACCGCAAGGTTTAGGGACACGTATTGCTGGTATTCAAAGTTCGGGACCCAAGTGACACAGCGAGCCAAGTTTAAGGACCCGTATTCCTGGTTTTCTAAGTTCGGGGACCCAATCGATACAGCGAGCCAAGTTCGAGGACCGCTGGTGTATTTTACTCAAAGCTGAATCTCCCAACCTCTTGTGCTTTTGCTTTTGTGCTTTACAAGTCACAACATTAAATCAATAAGCCAGGACAAACAAAGTCATTTACAGTATGTAACACTTTCCTTTTATGCGCGAGAGAGTTCTAGGCATGCTCTTCAAATAAAAGATCAGAATAATGAGGAAAAGAACATGAATATGCCATCTTAGAGGGACAATGTTGCCAATAAATTTAGGGTGATGAGAAGTTAAACTGGATGCCTGTCTTCCCCTTGTCATGATCGAACTGTTTTGGGATGTGGCAGTAATTCATCTGGACAGGAAGAGAAAATTTCGTCAGTAACTTTAGCGGCACAACTGAAAAAAAACACAGAAGGCAAACCTCTATGCGAAACAGTCTGGTTGGCACAACTACACCAAATCCCACAAAACTTCTGAATGTTTGTAGGAAATCAGTAAGGGGAAATTTCCGAAGATCACGCTCTGTTAGTTTAGCAAGATTTCCAGTTGAAGCAAATGCATGGCCATGAATTCCAAGATCCCTGAGTGGCTTCAGAGGTACTACCTCTGTCCTAAAAAGAATGCAATTATAGCATAGTACCTTGTTTTAGTAGCTTAAGTTTGACCAACTTTAAATTAAAAATATAAATATTTATGGTATCAAATAAATATTATTAGATTAGTTACGAAATGTATTTTCATTAGGAGTTGATTTGGAATCCTAAAGTTGAACACCGTTTACTGAAAACTTGGTCAAACATGAACCACTTTAACTAGCACGCAACACGTAGTTGCATTCTTTTTAGGACGGAGGTAGTAGATCAAATGATAGATCGGCAAAGGCTGTGACTGCTATGTCACCTCCCAGTCCATCTAGCTCAGGAGAAGTGGAAGCGCCATTCTCAGAATCAGTGAGGCCACAGGATCGCAAGTCTCTCGGCTCCAGACCTCTTGCTTTGAAGCCTGACAGCGATGACGGCCCGCCCAAGCGGCAAACAAGGGACCTGTTGCCACCCAAGTAAAACCTTTCTGCAAGTGGTGAGACAGATCCTGCAGGCCCCCATTCCAATGGATGGATGACTCCCTCAGCCACTCCGGCATTGAGAGCACCATTCAGCACACCGAGAGGCAAAGCCACTCGAAGATCAAATTCCTGATAGGCGATCAAGAAAATGGAATATGCTCAGAAGAATCTATGAATAGGATTCAGGTTCATCCAGTTGAGTTGTTTAATTTTAAAAAATTCCCAATATTCAGCGTATTAAATCCTACAAAATAAAATGGTCAAATTCATTTAATTAAAACTTAAAAAACCTAACCTTTTGTTGCAAGGGGCTAGGATTGAAAACAAAGTAAACTGCTATTAGATGCATTAACAGAGCATAGATCTTTGAAAATAATTTGTCCTTGGCCCACCAATCATACAAGCAACCAAAAAGTATATTTCGAGGGAGAAAATGCAGATTGTGACCATAATTTGCATCGTTAGTATTGATTGTGCAGTTGGAAAATAAAGCAAGATGTACAAACCCATTACAGTATGACTTTAAAATGTCCAAATATGCATAATGATACCTAAGAAAAGATAAATGATTTCTTTTGTTAGAATACAATGAAATGGTGTGCACCCTGGTTTTCAAGGAACAAAGGTAAAACATGGATACAAGGAATTAAACCAAGACAAACCTGTCTTACAAACCGTGAATATTTGCTTTCTGGAGCAAGACCTCTAACTTGAGAAGACGACAGGAAAGCATACCCACGTGTTGGTCTTATGCTTGAGTCCCTCTGATCAACCTTGTACGCATACTTAATAGAGGACAAAAGGCTATGTCCTAACTGCTCTCGTATGGAATTGGATGATATGCGTGCTGGATCAGCTAAAGTTCTCCATGCCAGATTGTAAGAAATGTTATGGTTCATGGTTGAGAGCAAGCCAACTGAAACGCCCATCAGGTGTTCTTTGAGTGAGGACTTGAACCAGTCTTGAGACAAAAATGATATCTGCGCCACCAACGGAGCACTTAGTTCTATTGTCTGATCTAATTCAAAGGCACCTGATGCATCCCAGGTCTCACAGTATCCAAATAGGTTCTTCAGCTTCAGTGAACCTTTGAGTGAACATGATCTAGTCTGCAGAAGGGTTGATGTGAAGAAAGTTGGTGAGACTTGAGACCAGTGAATTCAGGAACCCATCGATGTTATGCATATGATATCACTATATTTGATAATAAAAAATCACTACACACTGAGGGTGTGATTATTTGAGGTCCAACAGTATGCTCAAATCTGTTGACATGGGCATGTTAATAATGGAGAATGCATGAGGGACATCCATGAGTGATTTTCATCCAAGCTATGTTGTGCAAGTGCAATGTGTATAACTTTGGCATGAAGGGATATACATACAGGGCATAATGAAAATCCTATTACACAGAACGTTAGAAATACTGCAATATTGAACAAGAAATCTAGAGAACTAATCAGTTTTGCTCCAGGAACTAAATACAAGAACTACATGTTCTTTTTTATTTATCTTCTGAATATTAAGACAAATAGATACACAAATTATCCTAGTCCTATCATCATTTATCCAAGGCAACCCTTGTAATAATACCAACATTGCACCTGCTACACTGAAAAACCATATGTGCACCCTGAAAGCAAGCGCATAACTAAAATCCACACAATTGTACTGAGGAGCAGTCTGCACATTAGAATGAAAAAACAGCCTTATTTCAGTCCAGATGACCTTAAATTCTAGCCTGAGGTCATTAAATCGAAGCAATCTGAATTTACAAGACATAATTTTGGTACTCCCTCCATTTTTGTATACAAGGCCACAAACTCATATTACAGGTACCAAGGTAGAAATTAATGGCTACTTAAATCAATGTTGCAAGCTAGACTTTTCTCCTTGCTTGACGTGTTAATTAATGTGTAAAGACAACTTGCTCACTTCTTGTTGGTTGATTAATATGGTGCATGTAAACCAACCTCTGCATGCAAGGGGTATTTAATGTCCTTGATTGCTAGTACGAGGCAAACCTCATCAATTTTATCTTGATTGGTGTTAGTGGCCTTGTATATCTGCAAATTGTAATTTTGGTAGTGGCCTTGTATACAAAAAATGGAGGGAGTAAAAAGGAAAAAAAGAAGGCATTTTTAGTTAGATCGGCACCTGTGGATTAGTGAAGACACCTAGTTCACCGGCAGTGCGGCCGCGGGCCTCTGCGACGTTGTCAGGCATCGACTGTACGCTTAAGCCATCGCTGGATTCCAAGTATCGGAGAGAGAGTAAATCGGGGGTGTACCTCGCCTATCTTTCTCGTCGTCCGTAAGAGTTGGTCGTTGTATTTGTTTGGAATTGCTCGATCCCCTTTCAATTCCTGACAGACGTCAACGAGGACGACGACGGCGCGCATCGAGGGTGATGGAGACGGTGTCGAATGCGCCGAGGCCTCCGCAGCGCGGACGAGGTCCCGCCTCCACTGCAGCGCGGCGCGTGAGGTTCGCCGCCGCCGCCATCGTCATCGAAGTCGTGGCGATGCGAGGGGTTCGCCGCCGCCGCCATCGTCATCGAAGTCGTGGCGATGCGAGGGGTTCGCCGCCGCCGCCATCGTCATCGAGGGAGGGAGGGAGGGGGATGGGTGCTGTCGGATGCGGTTGCCATCGGGAGTGCAGCGTTGGAGGCAAAACAACAGCGAGACCGAGTTGAGACGCACAACTGAAACTGAAGCGTGCGGGTGGGTAGTTTGCTTTGCTTCTGACGGTTCCAAGGGAACAAACAGATCAATACTAACTTGGCAGATGGTAAACTACTCCCTCCGTCCCTAAATATAAGTCGTTGGGGAGTGTAAACTAAACTCTCCCCAAGACTTATATATTTCGGAACAGAGGTAATAGTACAGACTCAAAAAAGAAAACTATGGGAAAGATCACATCATAGAATCAGACATGTGGTATATATAATTGAACTTCCTTTCAAAGGTTATAGTAAAAATATATCATACATGCTACTTACAGTGACATTTCTCCATTTTTACAACTTTGTGTTTTCACACTGATCATCAGCAAAAGGTGGAAAGTCACAAAACAAGTAATGCAGCAAAATTAATCAAGAAAAAACAAAAGTAAAGGAAAATTCATTCAGTTTAGCTATCCTTGCTCCTTTGGTTGCGAATAATTTACTCCGCGGCCGCCGATGCAATCTCGAGCTCCGCCCACCACAGCGGGTTTGGCCTGCTCCGGCGACAAGGCCGTCACACCCCTCATCATCCTGGCAACCTCCCCCATGGCCGCTCTCTTCTCTCTCTCTCCGGATCTATGCACAGCCTTACAACATCTCTGTCGGGCACAGACGACCTCAGCGTCGGATCAACCATCCCATTCAGCGCCCTCTTGCCGTCCAGGTACGTAGCTGGACGCCCAGAGAACCAGCAGGCCGTGGTCTTCGGAGAACGGCACCCTCCCGGAAATCACCTCCAGCAGCAGGATGCCCAACTTGTAGACGATGCTAGCTTTCTTGGTCACTTTGCGATTCAGCAGCATCTTTGCCACCCTTGCAGAATTCCATGTCAGAGATCTTGGCCGCGTAGTCCTCGGTCAGGTAGATGGACGATGAGCTCAGTGTTGCTGGCATGACCAGAGGGTCTAGCTGGCTCATGTGCTCCAAGCAGTACTCTACTCCCATGATGGTGCGCAGACGTGTAGGCCAGTCCAAATCTTCTGCTTCTCTAACTGCACAACATATATGAGGATATATAATAAGCTATTCATCAGTTATCATTTAGCAATCATTGTAACCAGTATGTTCTTCTTCAGGTGAATGAAAGAAAAACGAATTGTTTACAAAATGCAAGGAAATCATTTGGCAGGCATCCAGATACCAAGCTAGAGACAGGCACTCACTGTGCAAATGCTCAAAGAGGGAACCACACGGAGCATATTCCAACACCATCATCCGGGTGAATGGCTCGTCGCATGTGCAGTAGCCGAGTAGGTTCATCAAGTTCTTATGGTTCACCCTGGACAACATAGATATCTGAAGAAATGCTGTTAGTAATTAATTATCTGGTAGCTAGATAAAAACATGCTTGCTGACTGGGCAAAAACTTTATTACCTTGTTCTTAAACTGCTCCTCAGACTTGTCTGACCAATCTTTGGCAGAGTTAACTGAAGTGGAGACAACTGCTATTTCAACTCCACTTGACAGAGTCCCCTTATACAGTAATCATCACATTGATGAAGTCCTCGCACGCTGTCTGAAGCTCTGCCCTTTCAAGAGAAGGCACACCTGCCACACGCCACAATAAACCCAGCAACTTCAAATAGTTTCTTCAGATGAAATGCATTTGAGTAATGTTTATTCTGTAGAGTAGTCAAATTTCGTGCTAATTTGATGAAATGTTAGCCATTTTATGCTTCAGATGGTGAGGGGCTGACCTGCCACGAAGGCTTTCCTTAGTGGTCCACTCAGTCCAGTAGACCATGGCGTGACTGTGTGATCCTTCTTTCGACGATTGAAGAGTAGATACATGGTGGTACCTGCGATGACCACAAGGAGAACTGCTCCACTGATGACTATTGTATAGATTGCCCAGTGTGGCAGTATGGAAGGCTTCTTGGTTCCGGACTCATGGTCGGTAGACTTGGAAGAGTGATCTGGATCTAGGAGCCGTCTCTGGATGACACCCCTAATTGTTCTGCGTAATGTCATGGACGAACATAAGCTAAACAGTAAACTTGGTGAAGCTGTAATGATGTACAGTTAGGAAACTCCACGTAGGAGGGACTAACTTTGTTAAGAATTTTCGGCATGATTGTAGCCCTCCATCAGAAAGATTCTCTGAGAGCTTTTGCGACTCGGGTGCCCTTCCACCTGATAACTTATCACCCTTGAGTAACCTGCAAACATAATCCTGTGGTTTCAGATTATATGTCCGGAACTGATGATATCAGGATTCATCTTTACTCATGGCAGTTTTCAAGGAAGCATTTTTCCTACATCTGAAAGAATTGCTGCACTGAGACAGTTCAGACTTAATCTCAGAACCTCCAGGTATTGCTAGTTGACATTTCAAAAAGGAAAAAAAAAAGATTTATCTAGTTCACAATTTTTTCTATAAAAAAATTGCTGGTTGACCAGTTCACGGTCAAAAAATTACGGGCGCAGATTCTTCTCTCTCCCTTGGTTACTGATAAAAGCTTAAAGTTCTGTTCATTCCCCTAAACTTTCATATCTAAGGATTGTTTCCTTGAATCCTACTGATTATTTTAATCTTTATATATGTATGTGTAGGTTATTATATATGAAAAAAAAATGGCATTAAGAAATGCTTAAAGGTCAAAATTCTTCTTCAACAAGCATAGGTTGCATTGCTCTAGAAGTATTTGACTAACCTCTGGTATAACAGCGGACAATAGATAATACTCCTGAACACAAATAATGAGTTGTTCTATGAGTGGTTTAAACCATGGCTGTCTAGTACATGTACTATAAACAATTTGCAATCATCAACCATAACTATGTACCATGAATTATGTTTTTGAAGAACAAGAAGAAAAAAAGCACACAATGAATTATGAATGAACCTAGTAAAGACTGATTAGCAAGAGGAAAAACTGAAGATTGATTTTAAAAAATAGCACTTACAGGGCCAGCACCTTGCCATCAAGTGAGCAACTTGCTCCCGAATTCGACGAAGGTTCTGTTATGCATGTTTCCAAATCTCAAAGGGGCTCTCTCTGAAGCAATAGAAAATGTTTAGACAACCAGCCAGTTTGTAAATAATCAGTGTTAACCGTAGCGAACAAAAATTCCTCTCGCACACCTTGTTCTTGGATGGAAGCACATGATGACCCAAGCCTCTGAGACACAAGCAGAAAGAAGAAGATGATGATGCAGGCAGCTCTAATGTTCCATGTCTCCATTGCTGTTCCAAGGAAAGGGCCGGAAACTGTCTTTCTTGGGCAGGACAGGAGGTTGAAAGAGATGAGTAAGGGCAGCGGGACAGAAGCTGGGGAACAGAATAAAAGAGGGGCAGCATGCATAATTTACCTGTGAAGCGTGGTGACTGACTGGTGGTAGCTAGCTAGCTAGCTAGATGCTGGAAAGCTCACATCTTTTGCGCTGTAAAAGTGAAGGGGAGCAGAGAGCACACACGGCATTGGAATTTGTTTGCATAAGGAACGAATCGAATCGGGTTGCCATAATAATATCCCCCTCCCTTGCTAGATAAATTAAGGGATGGCAAAGCAGTGAAAACGAAAGCGAAAGAAAGTAGTGGGATCTCCACGTTTAGCGCTAACACAAACATAAACAGCAGGTCGCGATGGATGAGCAAGGCAGTGGCCAAGCGTACAGCAAGCATCAGACAACACATGGCCGTGTTTTATTTCCAATAACCCAGGGGCTGCAACTGCATCACATGTTCATCTTCTGCTTTTCAGGGCATATCATCATGTGGGTGTCGCATGATCTATCCAACACCATACTGCTGCTACTACTACAAATCATTGAGGACGACATTGATGGTAGGCTCTCTGATCACCCTGCACTGCTCCAGGTGCAGCAGCACTTTGCTCAAATCATTTCCTCCCATTCCTTTGGTGTCAACAGTGGTGACAGAGAGGGGGCCAAGGATTTGTTGCAAGTTGGCGATAGTGATGAATCCTCATCCAAGGGTGCAGATCGATGCCTTGGGGGTGTTGTTCAAGGGCATGGAACAAGCCAACATGCATGGTCTTGCCCAGATATAACATCTTCAGAAGGGATGAGCTGGTGAATCAAATTAACGGTCAGGGATAGCAGCAATCATAGTGGGCTCAGGAAGAGGCA
>NC_041387.1:664830269-664837875 GCF_002162155.2 Triticum dicoccoides | reverse complement strand
AAAAAAAGAGACATGCACCAGAGACATGGAGAGGCTGCGCATTGCCATGCATGGTCAATGAGGTGGAGAAGAAGAGAAGAAAGGGCTGCAGAAAGGCTGCGAGTAATGTGGTAGACATACGCACATTGTTGATCTTTTGTGCACAGGCTGTGGCAGCAAATGATCACATGAGAGCGGGTGAGTTACTGAAGCAGATCAAGCAACATGCATCAGAAACAGGGGATGTCACACAGAGGTTAGCTCAATGTTTTGTCAAGGGGCTGGAGGCACGTCTAGTAGGTAGGCATGGGGAGCTGCTCAAGGCAGAAAGCCTCTCAATCACAGAGTTCCTAAAAGCGCAGAAACTCTACATGGCAGCCTGCTGCTTGAACAAGGTGGTGTTCAATTTTTCCACAATGACCATAATGCAGGCCTTGGTGGGTAAGAGAAGACTGCACATTCTCGACTATGGCATGAGCTATATATGGGTTCCAATGGGCAGCGTTGCTCCGCTTGCTGGCACGCAGGGAAGGTGGTCCGCCAGAGGTGAAGATCACATCCATAGCCCGCCAGCATTTCCGGTCATGTCCAGCTAAGCAGATTGAGGATACTGGGTGCCGGCTCATTCACTTTCCATGCCATGAGGAAGAAGTGGGAGGAGGTTTGCATCGAGGACCTTGACACAGATGCCCAAGAGGTGCAACCATGTCGTGAATGACCACTTTAATCTCAACATCTTGATGGATGAGAGCATATTCTTTTCTTTGATGGCCCAATTAAACCCAAAGGATACCGTCCTGCGTAACATCAGGAAGATGAGGCCAAATGTTTTCATCCAGAGCATTTTGAACAATTCATATGGTTCCTCCTACTTGTCGCGGTTTCGAGAGGCATTGTTCTATTACACGGCAATTTTTGACATGTTTGATGCAACCATGCCACGGGAGAGTAGATCGAGAGTGGTGCTGGAGCAGGACATGTTTGGACGTTCTGCACTGCCTGCGAGGGTATGGACCTGGTGGAGCGCCCTGAGAAATATCAACAGTGGCAGGCGAGAAACCAGTGGGCAGGCCTGAGGCAGCTGCCACTAGAGCCAACAATTGTTGAGGTACTCAAGGACGAGGTCAGGAGATGCCAACACAAGGACGAACCCTGGGGTGCGTTTGACGAGGTACGTCTCGGCGGCGGCATGGCTGACGTTCACCGGAACAGGAGACTCCTCGTCTCCTCGTACAGGAAGGTCACTCTGGGACTGGGGGTCATCTCATCGCCGACGATAATAATCTCAGGAGCGTGTGCAGGCTGGGCGATCTATGTCCACCAGGATCCAGGATGCACGGGAGATAAAAGCATGTGCGCCGCCGCGCCCCCCATGTGTACCACAATAGTCATCAGCTCTGCCCTTTCAAGAGAAGGCACACCTGCCACACGCCACAATAAACCCAGCAACTTCAAATAGTTTCTTCAGATGAAATGCATTTGAGTAATGTTTATTCTGTAGAGTAGTCAAATTTCGTGCTAATTTGATGAAATGTTAGCCATTTTATGCTTCAGATGGTGAGGGGCTGACCTGCCACGAAGGCTTTCCTTAGTGGTCCACTCAGTCCAGTAGACCATGGCGTGACTGTGTGATCCTTCTTTCGACGATTGAAGAGTAGATACATGGTGGTACCTGCGATGACCACAAGGAGAACTGCTCCACTGATGACTATTGTATAGATTGCCCAGTGTGGCAGTATGGAAGGCTTCTTGGTTCCGGACTCATGGTCGGTAGACTTGGAAGAGTGATCTGGATCTAGGAGCCGTCTCTGGATGACACCCCTAATTGTTCTGCGTAATGTCATGGACGAACATAAGCTAAACAGTAAACTTGGTGAAGCTGTAATGATGTACAGTTAGGAAACTCCACGTAGGAGGGACTAACTTTGTTAAGAATTTTCGGCATGATTGTAGCCCTCCATCAGAAAGATTCTCTGAGAGCTTTTGCGACTCGGGTGCCCTTCCACCTGATAACTTATCACCCTTGAGTAACCTGCAAACATAATCCTGTGGTTTCAGATTATATGTCCGGAACTGATGATATCAGGATTCATCTTTACTCATGGCAGTTTTCAAGGAAGCATTTTTCCTACATCTGAAAGAATTGCTGCACTGAGACAGTTCAGACTTAATCTCAGAACCTCCAGGTATTGCTAGTTGACATTTCAAAAAGGAAAAAAAAAAGATTTATCTAGTTCACAATTTTTTCTATAAAAAAATTGCTGGTTGACCAGTTCACGGTCAAAAAATTACGGGCGCAGATTCTTCTCTCTCCCTTGGTTACTGATAAAAGCTTAAAGTTCTGTTCATTCCCCTAAACTTTCATATCTAAGGATTGTTTCCTTGAATCCTACTGATTATTTTAATCTTTATATATGTATGTGTAGGTTATTATATATGAAAAAAAAATGGCATTAAGAAATGCTTAAAGGTCAAAATTCTTCTTCAACAAGCATAGGTTGCATTGCTCTAGAAGTATTTGACTAACCTCTGGTATAACAGCGGACAATAGATAATACTCCTGAACACAAATAATGAGTTGTTCTATGAGTGGTTTAAACCATGGCTGTCTAGTACATGTACTATAAACAATTTGCAATCATCAACCATAACTATGTACCATGAATTATGTTTTTGAAGAACAAGAAGAAAAAAAGCACACAATGAATTATGAATGAACCTAGTAAAGACTGATTAGCAAGAGGAAAAACTGAAGATTGATTTTAAAAAATAGCACTTACAGGGCCAGCACCTTGCCATCAAGTGAGCAACTTGCTCCCGAATTCGACGAAGGTTCTGTTATGCATGTTTCCAAATCTCAAAGGGGCTCTCTCTGAAGCAATAGAAAATGTTTAGACAACCAGCCAGTTTGTAAATAATCAGTGTTAACCGTAGCGAACAAAAATTCCTCTCGCACACCTTGTTCTTGGATGGAAGCACATGATGACCCAAGCCTCTGAGACACAAGCAGAAAGAAGAAGATGATGATGCAGGCAGCTCTAATGTTCCATGTCTCCATTGCTGTTCCAAGGAAAGGGCCGGAAACTGTCTTTCTTGGGCAGGACAGGAGGTTGAAAGAGATGAGTAAGGGCAGCGGGACAGAAGCTGGGGAACAGAATAAAAGAGGGGCAGCATGCATAATTTACCTGTGAAGCGTGGTGACTGACTGGTGGTAGCTAGCTAGCTAGCTAGATGCTGGAAAGCTCACATCTTTTGCGCTGTAAAAGTGAAGGGGAGCAGAGAGCACACACGGCATTGGAATTTGTTTGCATAAGGAACGAATCGAATCGGGTTGCCATAATAATATCCCCCTCCCTTGCTAGATAAATTAAGGGATGGCAAAGCAGTGAAAACGAAAGCGAAAGAAAGTAGTGGGATCTCCACGTTTAGCGCTAACACAAACATAAACAGCAGGTCGCGATGGATGAGCAAGGCAGTGGCCAAGCGTACAGCAAGCATCAGACAACACATGGCCGTGTTTTATTTCCAATAACCCAGGGGCTGCAACTGCATCACATGTTCATCTTCTGCTTTTCAGGGCATATCATCATGTGGGTGTCGCATGATCTATCCAACACCATACTGCTGCTACTACTACAAATCATTGAGGACGACATTGATGGTAGGCTCTCTGATCACCCTGCACTGCTCCAGGTGCAGCAGCACTTTGCTCAAATCATTTCCTCCCATTCCTTTGGTGTCAACAGTGGTGACAGAGAGGGGGCCAAGGATTTGTTGCAAGTTGGCGATAGTGATGAATCCTCATCCAAGGGTGCAGATCGATGCCTTGGGGGTGTTGTTCAAGGGCATGGAACAAGCCAACATGCATGGTCTTGCCCAGATATAACATCTTCAGAAGGGATGAGCTGGTGAATCAAATTAACGGTCAGGGATAGCAGCAATCATAGTGGGCTCAGGAAGAGGCACAATAGAGATGATAATCTAGAAGTGGAGGTAAGAAGGACCAGCAAAGCTGCGATGGCGTTCAAGGCGCCAGAGGACATTTTTGCCCATGAGATGTTAGACGATATGATGTTACGTGGCCATGAGACATGCACCAGAGCTTTCGCAAAAAAAAAAAAAAAAAGAGACATGCACCAGAGACATGGAGAGGCTGCGCATTGCCATGCATGGTCAATGAGGTGGAGAAGAAGAGAAGAAAGGGCTGCAGAAAGGCTGCGAGTAATGTGGTAGACATACGCACATTGTTGATCTTTTGTGCACAGGCTGTGGCAGCAAATGATCACATGAGAGCGGGTGAGTTACTGAAGCAGATCAAGCAACATGCATCAGAAACAGGGGATGTCACACAGAGGTTAGCTCAATGTTTTGTCAAGGGGCTGGAGGCACGTCTAGTAGGTAGGCATGGGGAGCTGCTCAAGGCAGAAAGCCTCTCAATCACAGAGTTCCTAAAAGCGCAGAAACTCTACATGGCAGCCTGCTGCTTGAACAAGGTGGTGTTCAATTTTTCCACAATGACCATAATGCAGGCCTTGGTGGGTAAGAGAAGACTGCACATTCTCGACTATGGCATGAGCTATATATGGGTTCCAATGGGCAGCGTTGCTCCGCTTGCTGGCACGCAGGGAAGGTGGTCCGCCAGAGGTGAAGATCACATCCATAGCCCGCCAGCATTTCCGGTCATGTCCAGCTAAGCAGATTGAGGATACTGGGTGCCGGCTCATTCACTTTCCATGCCATGAGGAAGAAGTGGGAGGAGGTTTGCATCGAGGACCTTGACACAGATGCCCAAGAGGTGCAACCATGTCGTGAATGACCACTTTAATCTCAACATCTTGATGGATGAGAGCATATTCTTTTCTTTGATGGCCCAATTAAACCCAAAGGATACCGTCCTGCGTAACATCAGGAAGATGAGGCCAAATGTTTTCATCCAGAGCATTTTGAACAATTCATATGGTTCCTCCTACTTGTCGCGGTTTCGAGAGGCATTGTTCTATTACACGGCAATTTTTGACATGTTTGATGCAACCATGCCACGGGAGAGTAGATCGAGAGTGGTGCTGGAGCAGGACATGTTTGGACGTTCTGCACTGCCTGCGAGGGTATGGACCTGGTGGAGCGCCCTGAGAAATATCAACAGTGGCAGGCGAGAAACCAGTGGGCAGGCCTGAGGCAGCTGCCACTAGAGCCAACAATTGTTGAGGTACTCAAGGACGAGGTCAGGAGATGCCAACACAAGGACGAACCCTGGGGTGCGTTTGACGAGGTACGTCTCGGCGGCGGCATGGCTGACGTTCACCGGAACAGGAGACTCCTCGTCTCCTCGTACAGGAAGGTCACTCTGGGACTGGGGGTCATCTCATCGCCGACGATAATAATCTCAGGAGCGTGTGCAGGCTGGGCGATCTATGTCCACCAGGATCCAGGATGCACGGGAGATAAAAGCATGTGCGCCGCCGCGCCCCCCGTGTGGCCTCACCATAGGCAAGGTGACTTCGCTCTTTGCTAACTTCCTCCAAGGCCTAGTAGTGCAGGGGCATGCCTACCTGGGGCCCCTTGGTATCCGAAGGCTCGAGGCGGCCGCCCCGTTCGCCCCATCCAGGAATGGGCCTGGGCGCGGTGTCTGAGCTCCATGATATATAATGCAACCAGGACGGTGATGGCGTAATGCGTCGTCGCTGCTAGTCCGCGACATGAACTCGGCAACAACATGGATTTTCATGCGGAGCCCCTGGCAAAGGGAAGATGATTTTCATGCAGAACCCTGGCATAGGGAAGAGACGCACGACAACGTTCTCAAGAGGATAGCGTCATCTGCGGGTATTGCGGGTGCCAAAGCATGAAGCTTTCACTCGGAAACTCGCCCGCACCACCAGGAGACACCTAGGTCACCACCACTGCGAAGACCAGTCCGTCCCAACCATACCTAGGCACCGCCACTTTCTTGGAAGTGTTAGAATTGCGTCGAATATTGTACTAGGTAGGTTACAATTGGACTTGCTTTTGAAGTGTGTATAGACAGGATAGGAGTCGTGTCCTATTAGGACACATGTACCCCTAAGCTTGTTATATCATGAGAGGGTAGAGGAAAGTGGCGTTAGAGAGGACGAACGCGCTTGCTCTCGTTCCATCGACCAATGGGAAAACCGCGTTAGCCACGGGGCCATCAGTGATCATTTTGGGTGTGCGTTGGTCATTAAATCAAGGTGCGTCGCTGGAACGTGACGTGTTCACGGCATGCTGGCCCGATAACGGGAGTGTCACAGGATTCATGCTGCCGAAGAACCTGCTGATCAAACACTTGAACTAGCGATACCCACCTGTTCTCGCAGTTTCACATTGTCGTCAACAGAATCACAGCAATCGTTTGAACCACATAGAGTAAAGAACTAAGTGGTCTGCCTGAACCACATAGTGTATGTGCAAGTGACGCCGAAGGTAGTGCAGTTGGGAATTTAATTGGCTTAACAGCTCCAGTCCCTAAACGGAAGTCTGGACCACTAACCACGAGCAGAGATAAGCCTCCTTAATTATGATGACTGCAGTGCAAAGAGCAAAAAACAAAAGTTGGTGTCACAATTAGGCACTCATGCACAATGCGCAGAAACAAAGCGTACGCGCTTATGCAGTATATATATGTCGTCAGGCAGGACACAAGAGCACGACATGCCCACATAGAGGCAATCTTCCTAAAAAAGAAGGCTTGCGATAACGCCCACACGCTTAGGGCATGTACAATGGTGCTATCTTACGAGTGCCACGTAGGATAGATGATGAGGTGGAGGAGAGAGAGCTCATAAGAAAAGGCTTGTCTTCTCTTAATTAAGAGAAGACAAGAGGTGATCTCTTAGCACAATATGTCTCACCACATATTTAGGAATTGCTAGTTATTAAAGATAAGGCTAAGAGATGACCCATTGTAGATAATTTTTTTTGTCTTCTCTAAATCACATGTAAGACTTAAGATAAGACTATCTTATCAACCACTGTACATGCCCTTATAACACACAGACTGTGTTCACGTCACTGCATGCATGCATGTGGAAATCTTTTTGGATTTTCAGTTTTTAAAATATTTTATCTTTTAAATGAAAAATCCGATTGAAGATCCGTTTTCACCATTAAATCCATCATGACGAGATCTTCAAAACTAGATCTCATATCAATATGTTTCGACGATTTTTTTTCTGCGTTAAAAGTTGTCATGTCTATTGCACATGAATTGCCATGGTGTTTACACTGAAGTTGCCATGATATGTTTCAGCTATTTTTTCTTCTACCTTTAAATGTAAATTTTGACATATTATAAAACGGAGAATTAAGAAAGTAGACTTGCCATGAACCGTAAACTAAAATTGTCATGGTGAATTACTTTTACGAAAATTTGCCATGATCAATTAATTAAAACTTGCCGTATCTGATAAAAAAAATGGATAGTGTTGTGTATATATATTAGCTAGATCATGATAAAAAAATGGATAGTGTTGTGTTCAAGCAAACATTATATAAAATTAAAAAACAGAAAAAGAAACACTAATTAGGCATTCATACATACATATGTACTAGTGAAAAACAACTAAAACATCTGAAAAAATGTGCGTCTGTGTGTGTGTTCTAATGCATG
>NC_041387.1:664770862-664829863 GCF_002162155.2 Triticum dicoccoides | reverse complement strand
GACGGCGTCGGGCCGGGCAGAGGCGGCGCAGCGACGAGCGCGGGCGGCACCGTCTGGGATCGGCGAAGAGGGCGCGTCCGGAGTAGGGGTCGACGAGGAGGCACGGGCGGCCGGCGTCGGGGGCGGCGACGGCGTCGATATCGGGGCAGGCGGCGGCGTGCAGTAACCTGGCGGCGTCGTCTGTGTTCGGTGTCGAGAGAATGGAGAGGATGGGGGATTTTTCGTAACATGCTATATATATATATGAGAACCTTTAGTCGCGGTTGGTGGCTCCAACCGCGACTAAAGGCCCCCTTTAGTCCCGGTTGGAGCCACCAACTGCGACTAAAGGTCCGCCTTCCCGCCGCTTCGGCTGGATGAAATTCACCTTTAGTCGCGGTTGGTGGCTCCAATCGGGACTAAAGGGGGGTCTTTAGTCGCGCGGTTGGTGGCATCAACCGCGACTAAAGGCCCGTCTTCCCGTATTGAAATGTTTAGTCCCACCTCGCTAGTTGAGGGGCGCTCGCACCGGTTTATAAGCCTCGCCGCGGCTACCGTGTCGAGCTCCTGTCTAATGCAGGCCTTCTGGGCCTACCTCACATCTGTCCCCTAGTTGGGCCTACTGGGCTGTGCGGGCCTGCATCCTGTCCAAACAAAAGGTTTGCTTTCCAGTCGTATGCAGGCCGTGGCGGCCCAATAGGCGGGCTTTTTTTAATTTATTTATTTTTCTGTTTTTGCTGCTTTATTTATTTTTCTTTTGTTTCTGAGTTCTTTTTTACTTTATTTAGAGTTTCTCTATGAATATTTTTTCTGTAGGTATAAAAATTATAAACATTCTGTTAGTGCCAGTACTTTTCAAATTTGAATAGTTTAAATTTGAATTATTTGAATAGTTTGTGAATAACTTTATTTTAAAAGTAGATTTTTAAGTGATTATTTTTCTGCTGTTTAATATTAGTGTGTTTTATCATTAAATTCAATTTGATCATTCTTAGATTATTTAAAAAATGAAATGCCTTTTGTAACAGATGAGTTTTCGTCGGAAACCCTAATACTTTGAAAGAGATTGTCCATTTTGTACACGAAGTGCATCCAGTTTTTGCCGTAACCCTGTCAACTTTTAAGCACATGCTACGTGCGTGAAATGATGATACCATGCCAACTTTCAATATTTTCAGAGTTTATTTGTACTGTTTTTCAATTTCAGGGTCATTTAGGCAAAAAAAATCAGTAAATGCTTGAAAAATAGGAAATGAAGTCAGAAAGGGTTGAAAACTCATGACGTGGCTTCGAATGGTGTATACTAAACACACAAAAAGTCTGGAGTTGAAATAAGTTTCAAAAAATGAAATACCTTTTGTAACAGACGAGTTTTCGTCTGAAACCCTGATACTTCAAAAGAGATTGTCCATTTTGTACACGAAGTGCATCCAGTTTTTGCCGTAACCCTCTCAACTTTTAAGCACATGAAGTATCAGGGTACAAAATATATTACACCATTGCTAAATATATTACACCCACTACAGACTAAGATTAAACAACAGAAAAAAGAATCACTGCTAAATATATTACAAATACCCCTCGTACGGATCATAATACCCCGAAGAAGGACACGACTCATGGGGCACTGTTGGTACGAGGTGACGCTGCCCATAATTGAAGATTCGAATCTTGCGGTACAACTCGTATGAAACGTACGCATCTACTGCTGCATAGTCAATGTTGATAGGGTCAAGTGGGGTCTTCTCCCAAAGTTTGTGTGCTGACTTGGGAAATTTCTTCTTCATATCAGCGTATTTCTCGTCGATCAGGGCGGCTGCCATATCAGCCATTGAAGTCTTGTCATGCTTAAGCCTGAACAAGCGATGAAGATCAATGTGGCATTCAGCTGGTATGTCAATACCCCAGGTGTGCTTCATCTTGATCTTGTCGTTCGTTATGTCGACGCTAGCAAAATATATGCCGCTGCGAAGGAACTCCATGAGTTTTGGACAATGCTTGTCACTACTGCAACAACAAAATGGATCAAATGTGTTAAGTACTGCTGCAACAAGTATATTTCAGAACAAGTATAATAAGAATAATAATAACAAGTATATTTTAGAACAAGTATAATAAGAATCATAACAAGTATAATTTAGAACAAGTATATTAATAAGAATCATAGCAACTTTCCTATATATTCCTATCCTCCTATTCCTATTCGTATGCAATTTTCCTAATCCTCCTATTCCTATGCAATTTTCTATTCTTATGCAATTTTCCTATGAATCAAAGAAAAGCCCCAATTTTCCTATATACGAATCATAGAAAAAGCCTCAATTTTCCTATGCATTTTTCCTATGAATCAATGAATTTGCTGTTTTCGACATTCTCAATTCTCCTATTTCTATGCAATTTTCCTATCCTAGAACAAGTATAACAAGTTTTGTATTATACCTTGCCCAATGGAAGACCATGACATGTTTCTTGAAACAAAGTTGGATGACGGCAACATCGCGATAATCGGGCGTGTACTCGAGATCGAGGCCCAAGAACTTGTGTTCCTCGTCTTGAAGCCATGCCTCCAACTGGGAAAGGAAACCCTCCACTCGGTCGCTTTCGTTCGTGTACACGACATGAAGATAGTTTGTGCCATGTGCGAGCACGTCCTTGAAAAGAGTGATTCGATTCATGGTGGATGGTGCAGGATGGGGAAGAGATCGGTCGGTCGAAGAAGAGAGGAGAGTGAGGGAGACGAACAGAGGATGGGGAAGAGACGTCGCCCAACAGATCAGGCCGGTCGCGCCACTGGAAGAGCGAGGGAGATGAAGAAGAGAGGAGAGCGATCGAGGGAGACGAACAGAAAACAGAGGCCGATCGCGATAGTGTAGCATTTCCATTTACGCGCGGAACAACTTCCAGACGCGGAATTCGAACGGTTGGGACCTTTAGTCCTGGTTAGTAACACCAACCGGGACTAAATGGGCTCGCTCCAGGCGAACGGTTGCCACCACCCCTTTAGTCCCGGTTGGTGCCTCCAACCGAGACTAAAGGTCCAATCTTTAGTCCTGGTTGGAAATACCAACCGGGACTAAATGTGATGCGACCTTTAGTCCCAGTTGGTATCTCCAACCGGGACTAAAGGTCCCATTTGAACCGCGACTAAAGGTGGCTGTGCCCGTGCGGCCGCCCTAGCCTTTGGAACCGGGACTAATGCTCACATTAGTATCGGATCCAAACGCGCCCGGGACTAAAACTCCACACGAAAGGTCCTTTTTCTACTAGTGTTAAGTCATCGGTGAAGGTGAGAAAATAACGATATCCACCACGCGCCTCAATGCTCATCGGACTGCACACATGAGTATGTATGATTTCCAACAACTCACTTGCCCGTTCCATTGTTCCAGAGAACGGGGTCTTTAGTCATCTTGCCCATGAGGCATGGTTCACATATGTCAAGTGATTCAAAATCAAGTGACTCCAAAAGTCCATCAGCATGGAGCTTCCTCATGCATTTTACACCAATATGACCTAAGCGGCAGTGCCACAAGAAATTGGTACTATCATGTGTATTACTACGATCGAGATTCAATGAACCATTCACATTGGGTGCATGACCATTGAAGGTATTATTCATGTAATAGAATAACCATTATTTTCTAACTTAAATGAATAACTGCATTGCAATAAACATGATCTAATCACGTTTATGCTCAACGCAAACACCAAATAACATTTATTTTCATCACTAATCCCGAAGGTAGAGAGAGCGTGCGATGGTGATCACATCAACCTTGGAAACACTTCCAACACACATCGTCACCTCGCCCTTAGCTAGTCTCCGTTTATTCCATAGCTTTTATTTCGCGTTACCAACATTTAGCAACTGAACCGGTATCTAATACCCAGGTGCTACTAGGAGTACTAGCAAGGTACACATGTATAATACGTATATCAAATATAATTCCGTTGACGTTGCCAGCCTTCTTATCTACCAAGTATCTAGGGGTGTTTCGCTTCAGCGACCGCTCTCCTCATAATGGAAGCACTTAGTCTCGGGTTTGGATTCAACCTTGGGTTTCTTCACTGGAGCCGCAACTGGCTTGCCATCCATGAAGTTTCCCTCCTTGCCATTACCCTTCTCGAAACTAGTGGTTTTACTAACCATCAACACTTGATGCTCCTTCTTGATTTCTACCTTCGCAGTGTCAAACATCACGAATAGCTCAGGGATCATCTCCATCCCTGGCATTTTATAGTTCATCACGAAGCTCTAGTAGCTTAGTGGCAGTGACTTGGAGAACTATATCAATCACTATCTTATCTGGAAGATCAACTCCCACTCGATTCAAGTGATTGTAGCACCCAGATAATCTGAGCACATGCTCACCGACTGAGCTATTCTCCTTCATCTTGCAGGCAAAGAATCTTGTTGGAGGTCTCATACCTCTCAACACAGGCACGAGCCTAAAATCCCAAAATCAGCTCTTAGAACATCTCATATGTTCTGTGACGTTCAAAACATTGTGGAGCCTCAATTCTAAGCTGTAATGCATGACGCACTGAACTATCAAGTAGTCATCAGAACATGCGTGTGAGATGTTCACAACATCTACAGACGACGCTTGAGGCGGTGGTGCACCGAGCGGTGCATTAAGGATATAAGCCTTCTATGCAGCAATGAGGACAATCCTCAGATCACGGACCCAGTCTGCATTGTTGCTACCATCATCTTTCAACTCTATTTTCTCTAGGAATGTATAAAAAACAAAGGGGAGCTACAGCGCGAGCTATTGATCTACAACATAATTTGCAAAGACATTTTGACTATGTTCATGATAATGGGTTCTGTTAATCATATTACTGAAGAACTCCCACTCAAATTGACATCCCTCCGGTCATCCGATTGTTACATGATCCAAATTCACCAACCCAAGTCCGATCATCACATGAGATGAGGTGGTTTCAATGGTGAACATCTCCATGTTGATCATATCTACTATATGACTCATGTTCAACCTTTCGGTCTCTTGTGTTCCGAGGCCATGTCTATACATGCTAGGATCGTCAAGTTTAACCCGAGTGTTCCACACGTGCAACACTGGCTTGCACCCATTGTATGTGAACATAGAGTCTATCAGACCTGATCATCACGTGGTGTCTCGAAACGACGAATTTTCGCAACGGTGCACACTCGGGGAGAACACAATTTTATCTTTAAATTTTAGTGAGGGATCACCTTATAATGCTATCGTCGTCCTAAGCAAAATAAGATGCATAAAGGGATTAACATCACATGTAAATCAGAAGTGACATGATATGGCCATGAACTTGTGCTTTTGATCTCCATCTCCAAAGCATCGGCATGATCTCCATCGTCACCGGCATGACACCATGATCTCCATCATCCTTATCTCCATCAACGTGTTGCCATGAGGTTATCGCGCCAACTGTTGCTTCTACGACTATTGCTCACTCATAGTGATAAAGTAAAGCAAAAATGGCGAAAATAAATTAAAGACAACCCTATGGCTCCTGCCTGTTGCCATACTCATCGACATGCAAGTCGTGATATTCTATACAAAATATGATCATCCCATACATCACATATATCTCATCATGTAATTGGCCATATCACATCACAACATACCCTGCAAAAACAAGTTAGACGTCCTCTAATTGTTGTTCCATATTTTACGTGGCTGCTACGGGTATCTAGCAAGAACGATTCTTACCTAAGGAAAAACCACAACGGTGATAGACAAATTGCTATTCAACCTTCTCAAGGACCGCCTTTGTCGAATCCGATCCGACTAAAGTGGGAGAGACAGACACCCGCCAGCCATCTTTATACAACAAAGTCATATGTCAGTTGATGGAACCGGTCTCTCGTAAGCGTACGAGTAAGGTTGGTCCGGACCGCTTCATCCCAAAAATACCACCGAATCAAGAAAACACCAAGGGAGGAAGCAATCTGAGCATCAACGCCCACAAACTCCTTTGTGTTCTACTCGTGATCTCATCTACGCATAGACCTAGCTCTGATACCACTATTGGGGAACGTTGCATGGGAAACAAAAAATTTCCTACGAACATGCAAGATCTATCCATCGTGATGATTATCTACGAGAGGGAGAGTGGATCTGCATACCCTTGTACATCGCTAAGAGGGAAGCGTTAAGAAACACGGTTGATGTAGTCGAACGTCTTCGCGATCCAAATCGCAAGCCGTCCCCGATCCAATCATGATCCGTCCCGATCTAGCACTGAACGGACGGCACCTCCGCGTTCAGCACATGTAAAGCTCGATGACGATCTCTGCCTTATTGATCCATCAAGGGAGAGTGGAGAGGTAGATGAGTTCTCCAGAAACACGACGGCGTGGTGGTAGTGGTGGTGCTATCCCGGCAGGGCTACGCCTAGCGCAACCGAAACCGAGAACGGAGGAGAAAACGATCTAGGGAGAGAGAGGGGCGCCAAGCGCTTCATGTGTGCTCTTGGGGCGCCCCCTCCCATTTATATATAGGTGGAGGGGCGTGTATATCATCCCCTCCAAGCCCTAGGGCGCAGCCAAGGGGGAGGAGTTGGACTCCTAGTCCAATTCCCTCCCTTTCCATAAACAGGTGGACTTTCCACCTCTCCCAAGCCACATGTGCCTTGAGGGACGTGCGCCTGGCCCAATAAGGCCAGGGCGCCTCCCCTCAGACCATGCAAACTCTTGGGACGTGGTGGAACCCTTGGTGGACTTCGGGACTCCTTCGGAGGTTTCCGGAACCTTCTAGAAGCTTCTCAGTACAATACCGGAAAAACTCGAAACATTTGCGGTCGCCAAAATATGACTTCCCATATATAAATCTTTACCTCCGGACCATTGCGGAACTCCTCGTGACATTCGGGATCTCATCCGGGACTCCGAACAATCTTTGGTCATGAACATACATAACTCAATACTACCGAAACGTCACCGAACGTTAAGTGTACAGACCCTATGGGTTCGAGAACTATGTAGACATGACCGAGACACCTCTACGGTCAATAACCAATAGCGGGACCTGGATGCCCATATTGGCTCCCACATATTCTACGAAGATCTTTATCGGTTGAACCTCTATGTCAAGGATTCAGTTAATCCCGTATGCAGTTCCCTTTGTTCTTCGGTATGTTACTTGCCCGAGATTCGATCGTCGGTATCTCTATACCTAGTTCAATCTCGTTACCGACAATTCTCTTTACTCATTCCATAATACAAGATCCCGTGGCTAACTCTTTAGTCACTTTGCTTGCAAGGCTTATTGTGATGTTGCATTACCGAGTGGGCCCTGAGATACCTCTCCGTCACACGGAGTAACAAATCCCAGTCTCGATCCATGCCAACTCAACCGACACCCTCGGAGATACCTGTAGAGCATCTTTATAGTCACCCAGTTACGTTGCGACATTTGATACACACAAGGCACTCCTACGGTGTCAGTGAGTTGCATGATCTCATGGTCATAGGAACAGATACTTGACATGCAGAAAACAATAGCAATATACTGACACGATCATATGCTATGTTCATAGTTTGGTTCTTGTCCATCACATCATTCTCCTAATGATGCGATCCCGTTATCAAATGACATCTCATGTCTATGGCTAGGAAACCTTGACCATCATTGATCAACGAGCTATTCTACTAGAGGCATACTAGGGGCACGATGTTGTCTATGTACCCACACATGTATTTTAGTTTCCAATCAATACAATTATAGCATGTATAATAAATGATTATCATGAACAAGGAAATATGATAGTAACTATATTATTATTGCCTCTAGGGCATATTTCTAACATCCGCTTGCAGAGGAGTTGATGTAGGATGGGCTGAAGCTTGGACCTGAATATTTATCTCACCTTGATCCAGAGGTATACAAATGTAGATACCAACACTTGTTCCTACCTGTCCTTGACCTATGCCTGGAATTTTGGATGATCTGAAAGCTGCATCAGAAAATATTTTAGTCCCACACACCATTAAATCAGATTTGAGAGTATGCCCCTCCATAGGAATAACATGAGGAAAGTTCTGATCATTAGAAGGAGACTAATTATTATGGTTATGAGGAAGATTATCAGACAAGCCATAAATCAAATTTTTAGCGGCAATGTGAACCTCATAAGGAAGGTTCTTTTTCCTATCAAACAAAAAATCATTCCTCGCTTTCCAAATACACCACAGGAAATTAAGAACATTTTGTATGGAAGCAGGAGAATGACTCATACGGGTAAGCTCAATGAGAATGGAGTGCATATTAGAATGCCCTTGAACCAGGAGGTCAGATCTCAAAAACCAAGGGGCAGCAAACCAAGCTCCTCTAGCGAAATCACAAAGGAAGAAGAGATGAAATTCATCCTCCTGATGAGCACATCTACAACAAGTCTAAGAGATATGAATAGAAAATCTACCAGCTCTCATACCCGTGGTTAAAGACTTAAGAAGGAGTCTCCAAGCAAAGGTTTGAACTTTCGGCTGCAATTTTTTTTTGTTTTCAATTGATCTTAAGAAAAAAATTCAAATCATAAGAAACATCCAAAGGAGCATTGCTAGGCTGAGTATAAAGCTCCTACAAGCATAATTTGTAAGCAGATTTAGTAGTACAAATACCATTAGGAGCAAGAGAGCAACAAAGAAAATCAGAACCATCATCATCAATAATTTCCGTGTTAACAATGTGAGAGGGAAGAGGTTGCTAAAAAAGCGAGAAAATGAGATGATGATTCCAACATTTGTGATCAGGCAACCAAAGATCTTTAACCAACGAGGGATAAACAAATCCAGATTGTTGGGGAATGAGGTAATCATGAATAGAACACTAGAGATTGCACAAAGGCGTGCTCCACAACAAAATGTTACCTTTAGTAAGTTGGTAAAATGCATTATCTTTGAGTTTAGGCAAAAATTTCAAAACCGAGGCCCAAAAAGCAGATTTAGGAGGAGTAACAGTGCCTGTCCAAATAGAAGTACCAGGGAAGTATTTGGCCTTAAGCACAAGGTACAGGATTTTGAGCTAATCTCCAAGCTGCAGAGAGAACGAGGCTTTCATTAATAGCTTTCAAATTTCTAATGCCTAAGCCACCCCCTGCCTTGGAGTTAGAAATATCCGCCTGCAAACTACAAAGCCTGCGCATGGGGAATCCAGAGTCAACAATGATGACTATGTTCTACAACGACGCCGTCAATGTCATCGACGTACCGGTGGATAAGGTGTGTATAAAACTATACATTGCTCGTGTCGTGTGGTGAATGAAGAAGCACTTTCAACTTCTCATGTCTGCACTTCCAAATTTTAGTGAGTATACATTGATTATCTCTTTTGAACCATGGCAGGCCCGGGAGATCATGGTTTTAGGAAGCAAGGCTTCTGTTTTAGGCCCACCAAGTGCAGTCCACACATCTGATTCTCCAGTCTCCGCCAATACTACAAGATTTCCGGTGCCCGAGGCGAGGAAGATTATAATTCAGAAACCAAGAGAGACAATTGCAGCTCATGTATCAATCATTTCAAGTCCAATCCCTGTCGTGTCACAAGCTCCGTCAATCTACAAGAGCACGCCAGGCTACCAAAATTACACTCCAGCTCTGACAACATCTTCGGACGTACCATCATTAGTTGTTCCGCCACTAAATCAGGCATCCTCAGCTCAACGGATGCAACAAGCATCTACTGCTATCGCAACAGCTATGAAGCCAATAGGTAGCTTCAATTCGTATTAAGCTATGGTACCTAGCTAGCAAAGTGTTGTAGTGTTGATTCATGCTTTTGGTTCAGCTGCCTATCAATCTCGGAAAGCATCTCTCGCCTGATTCTTAGAGAAGCAAAAAAGAAAAGGTATAAATATATCGCGTGTTAGTTTGGTGATTGCACTTTGCAAAAGCGATATCTTGATACGTCTCCATCGTATCTACTTTTCCTCACACTTTTGCCCTTGTTTTAGACTCTAATTTGCATGATTTGAATGAAACTAACCCAGACTGACGCTGTTTTCAGCAGAACTACCATGGTGTTGTTTTTGTGCAGAAATAAAAGTTCTTAGAACTGGAAGAAACTTTTTGGAGATTTATTTTAGAATAAATAAAAAATACTGGAGCCAAGAACTACCAGAGAGGGCCCCCTGGCTAGGCAAGATACATGAGGGCACGCCAGCCCCCCCCCCAGGCGCGCTCTGGTGGGTTGTGCCCACCTCGTGGCCCCACTAAACCTAATTCCAATGCTATACAATCCTATTTTTGGAGAAAAAAATAGAGGAGAAAGTTTCATCACGTTTTACGATACGGAGCCACCGACACCTCCTGTTCTTCATTGGGACGCCAGATCTGGAGCCCGTTTGGGGCTTCGGAGAGGGGAATCTTCGGTCTTCGTCATCATCAACCCTTCTCCATCGCCAATTCCATGATGCTCCCCACCGGGAGTGAGTAATTCCTTCGTAGGCTTGCTGGTTGGTGAGGAGTTGGATGAGATTCATCATGTAATCGAGTTAGTTTTGTTAGGGCTTGATCCCTAGTATCGGATATGTTCTGAGATCGATGTTGCTATGACTTTGCCATGCTTAATGCTTGTCACTAGGGCCCGAGTGGCATGATTTCAAATCTGAACCGTTTATGTTATCACCATTATATCTATGTTCTTGATCCGATCTTGCTAGTCATATGCACCTATTATGTGTTCTGATCCGCAAGTCCCGGAGTGACAATAGTCGGGATACTTTTCGGTGATGACCGTAGTTTGAGGAGTTCATGTATTCACCGTGTGTTAATGCTTTGTTCTGGTTCTCTATTAAAAGGAGGCCTTAATATCCCTTAGTTTCCTTATGGACCCCGCTGCCACGGGAGGGTAGGACAAAAGATGTCATGCAAGTTCTTTTCCATAAGCACGTATGACTATTTATGGAATACATGCCTACATTACATTTATGAACTAGAGCTAGTTCTGTATCACCCTAGGTTATGACTGTTATATGATGAATATCATCCAACGAGTTCACCGATCCAGTGCCTACGAGTTTTTCTACTTATTGTTCTTGCTAAGTTGCTACTGCTACTGTTACACTTGCTACAAAACTATTGCTATCACTGTTACCGTTACTGTTACTGCTGCTACTGCTATCAAAATTATCATACTACTGTGCTACAGATTACTTTGTTGCATATATTTAATCTCCAGGTGTGGTTGAATTGACAACTCAGCTGCTAATACTCGCAAATATTCTTTGGCTCCCCTTGTGTCGAATCTATAAATTTGGGTTGAATACTCTACCCTTGAAAACTGTTGCGATCCCCTATACTTGTGGGTTATCAAGACCTTTTTCTGGCGCCGTTGCCGGGGAGCATAGCTATATTTGTTGAGTCACTTGGTATTTATCAATGGATCACTATGAAGAATCTGAAGGATCCAAAGACCAAGATTTTTTCCTCTAAGACGAGGGGAGGTAAGGACTGCCATCTAGCTCTGCACTTGATTCGCCTTCTATTATGAGTAAGCTTGCAACACCACCACATGCTAGTAATCCTGATATGTCACAAGTTATAGATGATGCTACCTCTGCTATGAATGATGCTTATGATGATGCTAGTACCACGCTTTATGATAATGTGCCACTAAGAGAATTTCTTGATGAACAAATTGCTAGAGATAAAGAGAATGAAATTACCGAAACTGATGAGATTGCTGAAAGTGATGAGGACCTTGAAACTGATGACTATGAAACACCTATTAGTCCAAGCTCTCCTAGATTTCAAATGCCTAAGATACCTGAAGGTTATGTTTTAGATGGAGAGATAACTAGAGAAATTCTTTCTTGCAAGGATAGAAAGGATCTTAAGAAATTGCTACGCAAGTATAAGGAAAAGACACTGAATGCTAGGATGAAAAGTGATCCTAAGTTTGCTACTTCACCTATTTTTGTTACCGATAAGGATTATGAATTCTCTGTTGACCCAGAGTTAATTACTCTGGTTGAATCTGATCCATTCCATGGCTATGAAACTGAAACTGTAGTGGCACATCTTACTAAGCTGAATGATATAGCCACCCTCTTTGCTCATGATGAGAAGATTCGCTAGTATTATATTCTCAAGTTATTTCTGTTCTCATTAAAGGGTGATGCTAAGACATGGTACAATACTCTTACTCCTGGTTGTGTGCGTAGTCCCGAGGATATGATCTACTATTTCTCTGAAAAATATTTTCCTGCTCATAAGAAACAAGCTGCCTTACAGGAAATATTTAACTTTGTGCAAATTGAAGAAGAGAGTCTCCCATGAGCTTGGGGGAGGCTTCTCCAAGTGCTTAATGCTTTTCCTGATCATCCTCTCAAGAAAAATGAAATACTTGATATCTTCTATAATGGACTAACTGATGCTTCCAGGGGCTTCCTAGATATTTGTGCTGGTTGTGTTTTCAGGGAACGAACTGTTGAACAAGCTAAGGAACTATTGAAGAATTATGATGATTGGACTCTTCCTGAGCCACCGCTCAAACCCACTCCGAAGAAGAGGGGTATCATATTTCTAAGTCCTGAAGATATGCAAGAGGCAAATAAATCTATGAAAGAAAAAGGTATTAAAGCTGAGGATGTTAAGAATTTACCACCTATTGAAGAAATACATGGCCTTGGCACACCACCACCTCCACAGGTGGTAGAGGTAAATTCTTTATTAAAGTTTGATGAAGGTGATATCCCTTACAATAAACATCCTAGTTAGTGCTTATATGAGTTTGACATCTATATTATGAAGCAAGATCATTTCAATGCACATGTTCTAAAACAATTGAAATATAACTCTGATATGATTGCTCGCTTGAGTGACTTGCTATTTAGAATCAGTAATGATGTTAGAGGTGTAGGAAAGCATGCCTCTATGGTTCAAACTCAGTTAGAACAAGTTGCTAGGTCTCAATAAGAATTGCTTGATGAAATGAATAATAATATGAATGATTTTGCTGCTAGAGTAGTAACTAGAGGAGGTAGAATGAGCCAAGAACCGCTTTATCCTGAAGGTCATCCTAAAAGAATTGAGCAAGACTCTTAGAGAATTTATACTGATGCACCTAGTCCTTGTAGAAAGAAAAAGAAAAGGAAAAATGATAGGAATTTGCATACCTCTAGTGAACCTGAGATACAAAAACCTCCACATAATAATGATGTCTCTATTTCCGATGCTGAAACTCAGCCTGGTAATGAACATTCACCTAGTGATAATGAAAATAATAATGATGATTTTCATGAAGATACTGAACCGAGCAATGATAAAGAACTAGATAATGATGTTGAAATAGAGCCTACCGTTGATCTTGATAACCCACAAGCTAAAAATAAACGTTATGATAAAAAAAATTGTGGCTAGAAAACATGGTAAAGAAAGAGAGCCATGGGTTCAGAAACCCATGCCCTTTCCACCTAAACCGTCTAAGAAAAAGGATGACGAAGAATTTGAATGCTTCGCTGAAATGATTAGGCCAGTATTTTTGCGTACCCGCTTAACTAATATCCTAAAGATGGCCCCTTATGCAAAATATATGAAAGACATCATCACTAATAAAAGAAAGATACCCGAAGCTGAAATGTCCACCATGCTTGCTAATTATTCTTTTAAGGATGGAGTGCCTAACAAACTTGGAGATCCGGGAATACCAACTATACCTTGCTCCATTAAAAGAACTATGTCAAAATTGCTTTGTGTGACTTGGGAGCCGGTGTTAGTGTTATACCTTTCTCCTTATATAAAATACTTGATTTGAATAAACCCACACCTACTAAAATATCATTGCAAATGGCTGACAAATGAATTGCCATACCTATCGGTATTTCTGAGGATGTGCCCGTTGTTGTTGCAAATGTTACTATCTTAACGAACTTTGTTATTCTTGAGATGCCCGGGGATGACAACATGTCAATTATCCTCGGTAGACCCTTTTTGAATACTACAGGGGCTGTTATTGATTGCAATAAAAGCAAAGCCACTTTTCATATCAATGGTAATGAGCATACGGTGCACTTTCCGAAGAAACAATTCGAAGTGAATGGTATAAATGTTATTGAAGAATCTCCGACCATCACTATTGGAAGTTCTCAATTACCTCTACCTATTGCAAAAAATAAATATGATATACCATTGTTGGGGATATGCATATCCTCATTGAGGCAACTTAGTGTTTCACGAAAGTTCTTCGGTTTCATGCTAATCGGAAGGGGTTGTTAATAAGACTTGATCAAACTTATTAATAGATCATTTTTGAGAGGTATGAAGTCCATGAATTTAGTAGGCACAATCTTCTGATCACACCTTTAGTATGGGGGCTATTATTGTACGTCGCTTACACCTTAACAGGACTAAGGGAAAGATACATGGTGGTATTTATGCTACTTGCTTAGCGAGACACTTTAATGTTCAGATTCTCCCACTTGATTATCTCCTGTACCAAGTTTATCTGGATCACAAGTCGTTGTGAGATCACCAATTTCTTGATGCAATTGATTCTTTCCATGACATTCGCTACAACTTAGTGTTCAGCGTCGAAACTCGTGATGTTATTCCGTTACCTACACCTGTCCTATTTGATTCTATTGCCAGGAACGGATACAGGATTATGCCAGATGACATTACAGCCTACCGGAACAACCTAGCAGCTGCTGAGGAGGAGCCCCAGGGGTGGGACGCTCAGGTGCCGCCTCCATCTCACTTCAACTTGGGACCGGATGCCTACAATGGATGGTGATTACCAAGCTAGGCCAAAAGTCTAAGCTTGGGGGAGTACGTATTTCCACCGACATTACATTCATGTTCACACATTTCATTCTAGTTGTCGGTGCTCATACTTTTTCATTGTAATATCCATGCTAGATTTGTTTTCTCACTTTCTTCTTGTGTGTTTGAAAAACTTTGAGAAAATCCAAAAATATTTCCTACTTCTTTTCTGTTTTTCTTTCTAGCCTAGTTTAATTGTAGTATTGAAAGAAAATCCAAAAAGATTTCTCATCTCTTCTTTTGCTTGGTTGGAGCTTTCCCGTGTAAATAGATTTTCTCGTTTTTGTTTTTCCTCTTTAATTTGCTGTCCTCAAGAAAACCCAAAAACTACAAAAATATTTCAGTGTGTTTCTCTGAAATTCTTTTCTTTTTGTTTGAGTTGTACCAAGGAGAAGACCACGATGAAAATGTTGAGTGGCTCTCATATGCACTATTATTAATCTTAAAAGAGCCCATGTTACCTTGTCTTCTCCTCTTGAATAAAATGTTGTAGATTCCAGCTTAGTCCACGGCACTCTTGCACTATTATTATTTTCTTATCATTCGGTCGTGCAAGTGAAAGGCAATAATGACGATATTTGATGAATTGACTATGGCAGAGAAAAGATGGTATGAACTCAACTTGTTTTTGTTTTTGTAAATATGTTTAACCTAGTATCCTTGATTCTACATATTATGATCAAACATTTTTGCAATGACCATTAGAGATTATAGTTGTTCATACCATGCTTAAGTATCTAGGAGTGGATAATGATTTATCTTGGATATCAATATGCATTAAAATGGTTGTGTTGTGTTATGATGATATGGTATCCTCCTCTGAATGTTTCAAGTGGCTTGACTTGGCACATGTTCACGCATGTAGTTGAATCAAAACCAACATAGCCTTCATGATATTTATGTTCATGGTGTCCATATCCTACTCATGCTAGTAGTCAATGTTTATTATATGTAATGCATGTTCATGACCGTTTTCGCTCTCTAGCTGGCCGCTTCTCAATCTATTTGCTAGCCTTCACCTGTACTAAGAGGGAATACTTCTTGTGCATCAAAATCCTTAAACCAAAGTTATTCCAGATGAGTCCACTATATCTACCTATATGCAGTATTATCCTGCCGTTCCAAAGTAAATTTGCATGTGCCATCCTTAAAAATTCAAATGAACAACTGTTTTGTGTGCCTGGACCGCTCATGGAGCGACATGGGGTGGTCAATATCTTCTATGCTAAGCGGGTTATTCTCATGATGAGCGTTTATTCACTCGTCCTTACACGAGAGGGGCGGTAATAGGGATTCCTAGTTCTGAAATAAGTGCCAGACCTGAGAGCACTATTGTCATCCTCATGCATTGTGCATAGTTGATGTTGGGTGCAACATGACTGGATCTTTTCTACCATGAATTACAATGTTTAGTCATTGCTTGAACTTTGGAGGTGCTCTGCATTTATGTTTTGCGGTCTCAGAAAGGGCTAGCGAGATACCACTATTGTCATATTGTATCATGATTGTTTTGACAAAGTGTTGGCACTTGAGATACCTTATTATTGCTCGCTAGTTACTTATGTCATTGATATGAGTTAATATAATTTCTAAGAGTTATTGTTGGCATGGTTAGTCATAATCTTTGCTGAAAAGTTGGGTGCTACTTAAGCATATATATGTAAACAAGAACAAAAGAGTTCGTAAAAGTTTTTCTTTATCACTTTCAGTTTGTCAACTGAATTGCTTGAGGACAAGCAATGGGTTAAGCTTGGGGGAGTTGATATGTCTCCGTTGTATCTACTTTTCTTCACACTTTTGCCCTTGTTTTGGACTCTAGTTTGCATGATTTGAATGAAACTAACCCGGACTAACGCTGTTTTCAGCAGAACTACCATGGTATTGTTTTTGTGCAGAAATAAAAGTTCTCGGAACTGGACAAAACTTTTTGGAGATTTATTTTAGAATAAATAAAAAATACTGGAGCCAAGAACTACTAGAGGGGGGGCCCCTGACTGGGCAAGATACACCAGGGCGCTCCAGCCCCCCCCCCCCTCCCAGGCGCGCCCTGGTGGGTTGTGCCCACCTCGTGGCCCCACTGACCCTAATTTCGACGCTATAAAATCCTATTTTTGGAGAAAAAATAGAGGAGAAAGTTTCATCACGTTTTACGATACGGAGCCTCCGGCACCTCCTTTCTTCATCGGGAGGACAGATTTGGAGCCCGTTTGGGGCTCCGGAGAGGGGAATCTTCGGTCTTCGTCATCATCAACCCTTCTCCATCGCCAATTCCATGATGCTCCCCACCGGGAGTGAGTAATTCCTTCGTAGTCTTGCTGCTCGGTGAGAAGTTGGATGAGATTCATCATGTAATCGAGTTAGTTTTGTTAGGGCTTGATCCCTAGTATCCACTATGTTCTGAGATTGGTGTTGCTATGACTTTTCCATGCTTAATGCTTGTCACTAGGGCCCGAGTGCCGGGATTTCATATCTGAACCGTTTATGTTATCACCATTATATCTATGTTCTTGATCCGATCTTGCTAGTCATATGCACCTATTACGTGTTCTGATTTGCAAACCCCGGAGTGACAATAGTCGGGATACTTTCCGGTGATGACCGTAGTCTGAGGAGTTCATGTATTCACCGTGTGTTAATGCTTTTTCCGGTTCTCTATTAAAAGGAGGCCTTAATATCCCTTAGTTTCCTGATGGACCTCGCTGCCACGGGAGGGTAGGACAAAAGATGTCATGCAAGTTCTTTTCCATAAGCACGTATGACTATTTACGGAATACATGCCTACTTTACATTTATGAACTAGAGCTAGTTTTATATCGCCCTAGGTTATGATTGTTATATGATGAATATCATCCAACGAGTTCACCGATCCGCCTACGAATTTTTCCACTTATTGTTCTTGCTAAGTTGCTACCGGTACTGTTACAGTTGCTACAAAACTATTGATATCACTGTTACCGTTACTGTTACTGTTGCTACTGCTATCAAAACTATCATACTATTGTGCTACTGATTACTCTGCTACAGATATTTAATCTCCAGGTGTGGTTGAATTGACAACTCATCTGCTCATACTCGCAAATATTCTTTGGCTCCCCTTGTGTCGAATCTATAAATTTGAATACTCTACCCATGAAAACTATTGCGATCCCCTATACTTGTGGGTTATCATATCTCCTTGGATTAAATTTCATCGGCGTACTAATTCTTTTGCAGAGTTTCAAGTGTCACGCCATACCCATTGTCAAAGAGCCCACTAGTGAGCAGCTGCAACCTAGGCAGTGCGAGCACTACAAGCAAGATATCTCATGCAGATGAGTCTATGAGCATGGACATGTACAGTGATGCTATCTTAGCAATGTCCCGTAGGGTGGTTATTGAGTTGGAGAGAGAGAGAGAGAGAGGTTTGTCTTCTCCATTACAAAGATAAGGCAATTATTCATATTCTACGTGATTTTTTTTGCTTCAGTTACATATTTACATGTTTAATTTTGACCACACTACATTTTTAATTAGGAGCATGATACCTAAAAGTTAGAGATACCAATAAGAGATGCACCATGTTGTATGACATGTTTTTTGTCTTCTCTAGATAATTAGCAATGCATAATGGATCTATATTTATACTGCTTGTCTAGTAGCCGCCTCTTACTGGAAGAGATGTGCGACGTTGAATGTTCTAAGGTCTTATAGTTTTTGCTTGTCCTACAACAGTTAAGATACATCGTTGTTGCTTATCACAAAGTTACACGTAGGAGTACGTACCAAGCTGCACATATTCTAAGAATAAGGTGCCTCCATGTTGCTTATCACTAAGCTACATATACAAAATTGAGTTGCAAGTGTACTGAATATTGTCCGGCAATCAGACATTGCTCCAACCAGCTACAACTACCATGATCAATAAGCATGGACATGTACAACGGCGCCAGCTTAGCAATGCCATGTAGGGTGATTGTTCAGTTGAAATGAGATATGAATGAAAAAAGAGGTTTGTCTTCTCTTCGTTAAGAGATGATCTCATAGTACTAGTAAGGGAGGGACCAACATCCTTAACCAACCTCGCGCCTCACTACCCCGCGTAGCCTGAGAGTGACACATACAAAACACTAGATCGGGCCACCAACAGGCACCCTTCCCATCTCCTACCCCCCCTCGCTTTATGAGGTCACTGGACTAACTCCACGCGGTAGACTACGACAGCAGGGTACCCCCTGTTCCACGGCAAGATTTCTTGGGTGGAGGGAGTCTTTCCCTTTCTACAGCGCATGGCGGTAGCTGGTGCAGCGACGATCTCCATGGATGTGTTCAAGGGGGGGAGGTGGTGATCTCCATGGATGTGTTCAAGGGGGGGTTCCAGCCCGGTGCTCTTGCCGGCGAGTCGGGGTGAGGTGGCAGCCCCCTTCCTGCCTTTGGATCATAGTTTTAAAAACCGAATCAGGCCAGGGGTCCGACCGAAAAAATCATGAACCAGTGGCTGGTTCTCGGCGCCGGCGGCTGATTGTTTGGCTTCGGTCGGCAGGGTCCTCATGTCTCGTTTGTTCAGAGGGATCTTGATAGGTCGTCCATGGCTAAGTTGGAGTTGCTTGCTCATGGAGAGGTGATGACAATGACATTGCAGGCAACATGGACAATGTCATCTCCTCGGCGGTGTGTGTGGGTCTTGTGGGTGCCATGTCGGCCAGGGTGCCTTTTTTTCTCGGTGTGTCGTGACAGTTTCCGCTTGTTTTTTTGCAAATTAACTAGCCATTCTTCTTTTTTAAGAAAAACTCGAGATCCTCCGGTGCTGAGTTTTGAAAAAAAAATTGATCTCTCGGTAAGAAACATAAGGAAAATTTTCCTATTGTATGAGATGCCTTCTTATAATTTCATAGTTTCTAGTTTTATTTCGAACACACTACTGTTTTATATGTCATCTTTAATAATTAGGGATAGAAATAAGGGATAATCCATACTGTAGAGCATTTTCTTTCTGCAAACCTTTTACCCTCATAGAAGAAATTGATCCAAGGTAAAAACATCATCACTGCTACAAAAGTAGCTATACCGGACAGGAGTATGAGGCTGGTCATAGTGGGAGTAACTTAGCTAGTAGCATAGCAGATCTCAAGAAAATTTTCCTTATGTGTCATGTAATTAATGAGGAGAGGGGTGTTTAAAGTAACATATTGTGTTACTGTAACATAGTGCTTCCCGATAAAAGATGAGTCTACAAGCTAATAAATGAAATCATCTATGATACTAGTACTATGTTATTTTGCACTATGAAGGTAATAACTTAGACTAGTGTCTGCATGACACTAGTATAAGTTACTCCCCACTATGACCAGCCTGCGCATCGTTATAGCATTTAATATCCGAACAGGTTTGTGCATGCATAACGCTAGTTGTTGTACGATCTTTGGGCGTGGTGTATGTTTGTTGCAGCCCCTTTCCCTAATTTCACACTCCGGACAATACTTAGGCTGGCCATAGTGCTGGTATCTTAGCGGTATCATGCACTCGGGAATAGCAAACACGATGATGTGGTAGGGAATTAAAGAAAAGAGAGAGGATTAGAGTAACATAGGTAGTACAATATCATGTTAAATGTTATGCTACTTTGTGTCATGCTGGCAATAAATAATACTCCCTCTGTCCCATAATATAAGAGCGTTTTTGACACTAGTGTAGTGTCAAAAACGATCTTATATTATGGGACGGAGGGAGTATCATATATGATACTACTCTATGATACCATGCACTATGAAGGTAGTATCATACACCAGTATCATGTGCATGATACTAGTATATGATACTCCTCACTATGAGTAGCCTCATCTCAATACCACACGATTCAGATCTAACATAGCGAATTATGGGGCACCGAACCCCGTGGTCACAAGATCCTGACTCAAAGTTGTATCTGATACGCCTCCAATGTATCTATAATTTATGAAGTATTCATGCCATGTTTACAATAATTTTATATGATTTTGGTATGATTTTATTAGAACTAACCCGGACTGACGTTGTTTTCAGCAGAACTACCATGGTGTCATTTTTTGTGCAGAAATAAAAGTTCTCGGAATGGGCTGAAAATTTACGGTGATTTTTTATGGACCAAAAGAGACCCCCGAAGCACCGGAGCAGGGCCAAGAAGTGACCGAGGAGGCCACAAGCCTAGGGGGTGCACCCTACCCCCCCCCCCAGGAGGGTGCTCCCGGTTTGTGGACTCCTCGAGCACCCCCTTGACGTGAGACCAATGCCAAAAATTCCTATAAATACCCAAACCCCCAGAAAGAACCCTAGATCAAAAGTTCCGCCGCCGCAAGTCTCTGTAGCCACGAAAAATCAATCTTGGCCCTCTCCGGCACCCTGCCAGAGGGGGTCACCATCACCGGAGACCATGGAGGAGGAAGACGGAGGGGCCATCATCACCATGGAGGCCAAGGACCAGAGGGAGAACCTCTCCCCACCTAGGGGGGAGGCCATGGAGGAGGAAGCACAAGGGGGAGACCCTCCCCCTCTCTCTCGGTGGCGCCGGAGTGCCATCGGGGGAACCATCGCCGCGGTGATCGTCTTCATCAACATCACCTTCTTCATGATCGTCCTCATGTCTTTTCAGCAGTCCACTCTCCCGCATCCCACTGTAATCCCCTACTTGAACATGGTGCTTTATGCCACATATTATGATCCAATGATGTGTTGCCATCCTATGATGTTTTGAGTAGATTTCTTTTGTCTTATGGGTTGATTGATGATCTAGATTGGTTTGAGTTGTATGTTTATTTTGGTGCTGTCCTATGGTGCCTTCCGTGCCGCGCACACGTGAAGGATTCCCGTTGTAGGGTGTTGCAATACGTTCATGATTCGCTTATAGTGGGTTGCTAGAGTGACAGAAGCTTAAACCCGAGTAAGGGGGTTGTTGCGTATGGGATAAAAGGGACTTGATGCTTTAATGCTATGGTTGGGTTTTACCTTAATGATATTTAGTAGTTGCGGATTCTTGCTAGAGTTCCAATCATAAGTGCATATGATCCAAGTAGAGAATGTATGTTAGCCTATGCCTCTCCCGCATATAAAATTGCAATAATGATTACCGATCTTGTTAACAATTGCCTAGGACAATTCTGCACACCGACCCATCATTATTCCACACTCGCTATTTGTAATATATTGTAATATATTCTAACTTTATGATAACAGCACCTATTTTTATATTTTAGTTCTCCGATATCATGCAAAGCTATTCTCTTCATACCCACAACATAGTTTTATTTCTCGTTTCTAGTTGGAAGCAAACGTTTGGCGTACGTAGAGTCGTATCACTGGCAGATGACACTTCCACCTTTGGAAATTGCTAGGATGATTCATTGCACTTGGGGAGTATCAAGCTCTTTTCTGGCGCCGTTGCCGGGGAGCAATAGCGTGGGGTTGATATTCTCGTGTGTGCTTGTTTGCTTTCTTCACTAAGTAGATTTTGTTTTACCTTTTTTTATTTCTTTAGTTGTGGGTGAAACAAACAAAAAAATAATGAAAAATACAAAAATAATTACTTGCCTCTTATGCCTAAGAAGTTTTTCAAAAAGAGAAGTGATTGGAAGGTTGTGCATTGGAGAAGTGAGGGTCGACCTTGAACACTTGTGTTCATGCTCATGGAAAAAATGTAGAATTTTTCATGGAAGCTTCTCAAAAATAATTATCCCCTTGTATATATCCATTTTATTATAAAAATAATGTGCCAAGATTTGCTTTTAGGATGATTAGATTGCTTGTTTGCTATGTGCGGTGCAAAAACATAAACTTTGACTGTAGTGCATGAATTTACATTTCTTATAAAATGTAAAAAGTTTCTGAAATTTTTACACAGTACTGCTATATAATTGTTTTAATTTTTCCTAATTTTTTCCGAATTGTTTGAGTTACATAAGTATACTAAGTTTCCAGATTGCTACAGACTGTCCTGTTTTTGACAGATTCTGTTTTCTATGTGTTGTTCACTTATTCTGATAAATCTATGTGTTGTATCGGGGGTTATGAACCATGGTGAAGTTGGAATACAGTATCTATAATGCTAATATGAAATTGTAATGAGTTTACAACAGTACGTAAAGGTAGTAATTTGCTTTATTATACTAATGGATCTCACGAGGGTTTTGGTAAGTTTTGTGTGGATGAAGTGTTCGAGGATCGAGAAGGTATCGATATAAGAAGAATAAGTAGAGACAAGAGTTCAATATTGGGGATGTCCAAGGCACCCCAAGTAAATATTTCAAGGATATTCAAGCATCTAAGCTTGGGGATGCCCCAGAAGGCATCCCATCTTTATTCTTCAACAATTATCGGTATATCTCGGTTTTTGTTTTGTTCACATGATATGCGTCTTTAGTGTTTTTATTCTCCTTTATGCACCCTTATAGTATGATATAGTCCTTCATTGATTTGTAGAATGCTTCATGCGCTTCACTTAAATCTTTTGAGTATGGCTTTGTAGAATGCTCTTTGTGCTTCACTTAAATCTTTTGAGTATGGCTTTATAGAATGCTTCGAGTGCTTCACTTATATATTTTGAGCTTGGATATTGGTTAACCTATATTAATTGTAGAATTCTCTATGAACTTCACTTATATCTTTTAGAGTATGAATAAAGTTATCGTCGGAATTAGGCTTGGAAGAGTATCATTAAAATGTCATGCCTAGCTAAAAAGGCATTAAAGAAAAGCGCTTGTTGGGAGAGAACCCAATATTTACCCCTACTGTTTTTGTGTGTTATCATGATTATTTTACTGTATTAACTATGTTTTATATGTTTTCTTTCAATAAAGTGCCAAGTAATGCCTTTGGGATGATGTGGTTGATAGTTGATTTGATTCTGTGCAAAAACAGAAACTTTTGTGCCCAGTCCAGATTTTTTATAAATTCACCAGAGAGTCAGAAGGTTCTTAATTTTTTACACATTATTTATATACAAATTTCCTAGGTTTTCCTAAATTTTCAGAATTTTTGGGGCTACAGAACTATGGTCATTGTTCAGATCATTACAGACTGTTCTGTTTTTGTCAGAATCTGCCTTGTTTGCATAGTTTTCTTGTTTTAGTATTTCCATGGCTTATATTAAGTGATATAAATTGTGGAAATGATAAGTTACAGTAGACATTATGCGATAAAAATTATGGATCTTGTATTTGACAGTACCTAAGTGGATGATTTTCTCTTTAGCATACTAACCCTTCTCACGAAGTTCTGTTAAGTTTTGTGTGATTGAAGTTTTCAAGTTTTGGGTGAGATATCGATATGAGGAGAATAAGGAGTGGCAATACCCTAAGCTTGGGGATTCCCAAGGCAACCCAATGTAATATTCAGGTAAGATCCAAGCAACTAAGCTTGGGGATGCCCCGGAAGGCATCCCCTCTTTCGTCTTCAACATTATCGGTAACCTCACTTGGAGTTATATTTTTATTTGTCACATGATATATTTTTAATTGGAGCGTCATTTTCTTTTGTTAGGATTTGCTTGATTTTATTTAGATTAATGTTTTGCATCTTTTATTTCAATAAAAGTGTCAAGGGTAGCCTGCACCATGCTCAATTTGCAAGTATACGAGTTGCTGTTTCAAAACAGAAAGTTTGCCATTAGTGCAAAAATTCCCTAGAATAGTCAGTATGTCATAAAATCTTGAAATTGTGACACAGAATGATCTTATAAATTCTATATAGTGTGGTAAAGTTTGAGAATTTTTTGAGTTTATTAAGTATGGATCTTGCTGCATTCTTTATAGACTGTTCTGTTTAGGCAGATTGCTGTTATGTTTTTATTGTTTGCATATGTTGGCTTGTTTAATGATTCTATTTGAGGAAGGTAGTATTAAATATGTAGAGGCATTTATTATGCAATGTCAAATAATAATTTTAGTGATTTGCTACAGTAGGGAATGATAAGGTTATGCATTGATTTATACTAACTTATCTCACGAGTTCTTGTTGAGTTTTGGTGTATGTAGTTTTTGAGATTTAGGAAAACCGTGATATGAGAGGAACTAAGGAGACACAAGAGCTCAAGCTTGGGGATGCCCTAGGCATCCCTAATTAATATTTCAAGAAGTATCGAGCATCTAAGCTTGGGGATGCCCCGGTAGGCATCCCACCTTTCTTCTTCAATAATTATCGGTTAGTATCGGTTGAACCTAAGTTTTTTGCTTCTTCACATGTTATGTGCTATCCTTGGAATATAATTTTATTTTGTTTTACTGTTTGAATAAAAGCATTGGATCTGAAATTTTGAATAAGAGAGAGAGATTCCTCACATGGCTATTTAACTAATTGACCGCGCATTGATCTTCACTTATATCTTTTTGAGTAGTTTGTCATTCGCTCTCGTGCTTCACTTATATCCTATGAGTAAATGGTTGAATGAATTGAATATCATAAATATGAAATTAAGTATGCTTCATATACTTATCCCATGGGGAGTAATGACTTCACACATAATAAGTATAGGTGGTAAAATTTATTAAAAGTTAGCAAACACCGCATTGGTCACTTGAACAATTCATGAAAGAATATTGAAGGAAGAGATATTCCACATATAAATATACTATCTTGGAGATCTTCTATGATTGTGAGCTCATTAATTATTTTCAAACTCGAGCAAATTAGTTGAAATTGGACAAGGAATACAACTTAATGAGTTATGTTTGGGTATATTTGTATAGAAGTTATATTGTTATGGATCCTCCAACATGTGGTGCTTGCTTCCACCTCATACTAGCCATAACTTCCGCACCAAGTAGAAATACTACTTGTGCATCCAAACACCCTTAAACCAGTTTTGCCATGAGAGTCCACTATACCTACCTATGGATTGAGTAAGATCCTTCAAGTAAGTTGTTATCTGTGAAAAAAGCAATAAAAATTGCACCTAAATATGTATGATCTTTTATTGTAAGGAAAAATAAGTGTTGTACGGACTTGTGATGGTAAAGAAATAAAAGCGACGTACTGCATAATAAAGGTTGCTATCACAAAGGGCAATACAACGTGACGTTCCTTTGCATTAAGGGTTTGCACATCCAAAAACAAAAACCGCATGACAACCTCTGCTTCCCTCTGCGAAGGGCCTATCTTTTACTTTCTAGTACTTACCTTTATGCAAGAGTCATGGTGATCTTCACCACTTCCTATATTTCGCTTTTTCTCCTGGCAAGCGTCATGTGTTGGGCAATGATCTAGACATATATATCCATACAAATATATCTGATCATGAATTATTATTGTTGACAATTATCTATATGATAAATAAGTTGGGAGGCGAAACATTAAGCCCCTATCTTTCTCTGTGTTCGATGGATGCTATTTGTTCTAAAAATATGCTTTGAGTGTCAATAATCATGGAAGACTATATGATAGTTGAGTATGTGGAATTTGCTAAATCAAAGCTCTTACATAGACCCTTCCTGAAAATAAGATGAATTGCAATTGTTCGATGACTAGGAATATGGTTTGTTAGTTTTCAAGAAACTTTCTCGTTTATACTTTTAAATGTGAATAGCTTGTTACTTGATCATGAGAAGTTTTATGAGATGAGCTAATGTTTATGGTTTATATTGATTCTAGAAAAAGTGATTGGAATTATCATTGATCAAACTTGTGCACTTGCTAGTATTAACACTTCATAAATTATTTCTTTTATCATTTACCTACTCGAGGACGAGCAGGAATTAAGCTTGGGGATGCTGATACGTCTCCAACGTATCTATAATTTATGAAGTATTCATGCCATGTTTACAATAATTTTATATGATTTTGGTATGGTTTTATTAGAACTAACCCGGACTAACGTTGTTTTCAGCAGAACTACCATGGTGTCGTTTATTGCGCAGAAATAAAAGTTCTCGGAATGGGCTGAAAATTTACGGTGATTTTTTATGGACCAAACAAGACCCCCGAAGCACCGGAGCTGGGCCAGGAAGTGACCGAGGAGGCCACAAGCCTATGGTGTGTTCCCTACCCTCCCGGGAGGGTCCTCCTGGCTTGTGGACTCCTCGAGCACCCCCTTGACGTGAGACCGGCGCCAAAAATTCCTATAAATACCAAAACCCCCAGAAAGAACCATAGATCAGAAGTTTCGCCGCCGAAAGTCTCTATAGCCATGAAAAATCAATCTTGGCCCTCTTCGGCACCCTGCCGGAGGGGGTCACCATCATCGGAAACCATGGAGGAAGAAGACGGAGGGGCCATCATCACCATGGAGGCCAAGGACCAGAGGGACAACCTCTCCCCACGTAGTGGGAGGCCATGGAGGAGGAAGCACAAGGGGGAGACCCTCTCCCCTCTCTCTCGGTGGCGCCGGAGTGCTATCGGGGGAACCATCGCCGCGGTGATCGTCTTCATCAACATCACCGTCCTCATATCTTTTCAGCTGTCCACTCTCCCGCATCCCGCAGTAATCCCCTACTTGAACATGGTGCTTTATGCCACATATTATGATCCAATGATGTGTTGCCATCCTATGATGTTTTGAGTAGATTTCTTTTGTCTTATGGGTTGATTGATGATCTAGATTGGTTTGAGTTGTATGTTTATTTTGGTGCTGTCCTATGGTGCCTTCCGTGCCGCACACACTTCAAGGATTCCCGCTGTAGGGTATTGCAATACGTTCATGATTCGCTTATAATCGGTTGCTAGAGTGACAAAAGATTAAACCCGAGTAAGGGGGTTGTTGCGTATGGGATAAAGAGGACTTGATGCTTTAATGCTATGGTTGGGTTTTACCTTAATGATCTTTAGTAGTTGTAGATGCTTGCTAGAGTTCCAATCATAAGTGCATATGATCTAAGTAGAGAATGTATGTTAGCTTATGCCTCTCCCTCATATAAAATTGCAATAATGATTACCGATCTTGTTAACAATTGCCTAGGACAATTCCGCACACCGACCCATCATTATTCCACACTTGCTATTTGTAATATATATTAATATATTCTAACTTTATGATAACAACACCTATTTTTATATTTTAGTTCTCCGATATCATGCAAAGCTATTCTCTTCATTCCCACAACGTAGTTTTATTTCTCGTTTCTAGTTGGAAGCAAACGTTCGGCATACGTAGAGTCGTACCAGTGGCAGATAGGACTTGAGAGAACATTGATCTTACCTTTAGCTCTTTGTGGGTTCGACACTCCATAATTATCACCTTTACCTTTGGAAATTGCTACGATGATTCCTTGCACTTGGGGATTATCAGTATCATACATTTTTTCCCCATAAAGGGCACTTTACTAACCCAAAGTGTCGTATTGATTGATACAAACCCATCAGCACATTGGACCGATGCATGACTAGCATGCACACAACAAACACATTTTATTTTTAAATACAAAGTCATGATAAGACAAAGTAGACCACCTAAGGTGAAGATGAAAGTGGTGTTTGAGACCAGAACAACGCGCTGCTGGACGGTCCCTTCTCCCGTGTCGCTCTCGCGGGCGGCTCCGGAGAAACCCTAGCCGCCGCCGACAGCCACCCCACCTCCCTCCTCCTCATCCTGCCGCCATCGGAGGGCGTCCCTAGGCAAAGCCCCGCGGCGCCGGCGCCGGTAGGGACGGCTGTCCCTCCTCTTGTCCAGGTGTGGCGCCGCGAGACGTTGGCTGACGACAGGGACTCGCGTGCAGTCGGGGGCGCAGTGCGCCGGTGCGGACGGGACGGTGGCGTGGACGACTGGGTCTTCCAAGGATCTGATGCCGCTCTGTCGCTGGGAGCTCCAGATCTCGCTCCCTTCGGACAGCGGCTTGTTCCCTTGCCTAGCGGTCTTCGTGGCTACGACCGGGGGCTGGTGGCGTCGGTGATGTGTTCAGCGCGGCGTGGTGGCTTGGCCGCCGCGGTGCTCCAGGTGGCTGCCATGCCAGGTCTGGGTGCCTCTCTTCGCCCAGATCTGGACACCTCTTGGGCGGTCACTGGCCGACGGTCTCGATGGCTGCGGCTAGGGGGTGGTGGTGGCTCCTGTTGGCGGGGTGGGCATGTGGTGGTGTGGTGTTGTGGCTGGCGGTGAAGGGTTGTATGCAGGTGGCAGCAGAGACAGAACCAACTCTGTCAGTGCAGGTGTTCGAGGTGAGCAGATGTATTAGCGGATGACTCTTGTTGGACCTAGCGGGGACGCTCGTCGTGGACTGGCAGGACGGGGGAAGTGTAGGAGATATGCCCTAGAGGCAATAATAAATACTATTACTTATCTCACTGTTCATAATTAGGTTTATGTTCCATGCTATAACTGCTATGGTTCTCGAGTCTGCAAATAAAACGAGGCTCGGAGGAAGACTCATATGCACGTGTGGAATAATAAACGATAAAATGTATTCCTAGTCTGGCCTCTAAGACTAGCTCAAGTGTTGCATGATGGTTCTGTTTTCCTGATCATGGGCATGTCTATGCCAGCAACTTTGAGGGCACAATGTTAGAGAAACATTTGTGTTGAATCGACCCGATTGATGTTATGCTATGAGTTACATTCGTCACAAGTTAATGGTTAATAACACAGGAAGTTAATGTTTGCATAATTCCTTAGACCATGAGAGTATCGAGTTTCTTCATGCTTGCTTCATGAACTTTGGGGTTTGTTAAACATCATCCGTAAATGGGTGGCTATTACGGCGGCTTACGGGTTCATGGAAAAGTATGGCAAGTAACGAGATAGCTCAAGATTGGGATTTGCTCCTCCGACGATGGAGAGATATACTCGGGCCCTCTCGGTGTAACGGTATCCATCATCGTCTGGCCAGACACATGGTGATTTGATCACTGAGATGCCGGAACACGAAAAGGAGAAAAGAGAACAAAACCGGTAACGAGGTAACTTGCATAGTGGACAAAGTGTTGGCCCACAGGGATGCAATAAATCTCACCTCGGGTGTTTGTGACATATCGCAAAGCAAAAGGACTATCACACAGCAACTGGAGGTTCACTCGAATATTCATTCGTGTGGGTATAGGGGTCAATATGGGTGTCCACGGCTCCGATGTTGATCATTGATGGAAGAGGTTCCGGGTCATGTCTATACTTCACCGAACCTATAGGGTCACACGCTTAAGGGTCATCTATCTGCTGAATACTAGACAGGGAGTTTGAGAGAAAGTTTCCGGAAAAAGTTTTTCGGAGACAGCGGAAAAGTTCCGACAAGAGAGGTCACCGGATGAGTTTCGATGAAACCGAAAAAGTTGTTTCGGGGTATTCCATTAAGTCAAAATGGTTTCGGAATATGCCTGATAATTCTTGGAGGGTGCCAGAAACGTTCTGGAAACTTTCTGGAATTTTCAGGGAAAATAACCGGAAATGTTCTGGAGCTGTCGGAACCGCTTCAGATGTTTTTCGCAGATGAAAATCACTAAACTGGAATTGTTCTAGAATGCGTTGAAAATAATTATGGTGGATACTGGAAATGTTCTAAGCCCACAAGAATATTTTCAGTTCCACATGGCACTCCAAATTCCCTCCTATGCCCTTATGTGTGACATAAAGTGGGGGTACTTTGGTATTTCTTGAATGCCCATCCTACCCCTTGGTTTTCCTATATAAGGAGGAGAGTGGGCTGCCCACTTCTTGATCCCTTCTCACATACAAGTGACATGCATGATCTGGCTTCTCTCTCCCTCCCACGAAATAGTTTCGTAGAGCCGAAAGGCTGTCTGGGTTCCGGTGGGAACTAGTTCTGGACGGCGAAGCCCTGCCGGATAGATGACACCGTATGTGTGCAACTCTGTAGAGAGGTCGTAGTTTCGATCTTAGTGCCCTGAGGGGCTGTTCGTGAGTGCCTCCCGAAGGGCTGTCCAAGTGACGGTCCGAGTTCTGTGAGTCCTCCCGAAGGGCTGTCCGAGTGACCGTTCGAGTTTCGAAGGTCCTCCCGAAGGGCTGTCCGCGACACCGTCTGAGGGATTGTTCGACCGTCTCCCGGAGGGCTGTCCGAGGAGAAGATGAGGGTATACATCCTCGCGGTTGGGAGGTTGTAAATCCTAGCTGCGGGGATCTGCACCGACGATCGTCATCGACTCTACTTCCGCTGCGCTACGAGTCGGTAACGAATATGATCAAAACCTTGTATGCAGTCTTCATAGTGGTCCTGGGCTGGTTCGTAGGTCGGAAATTTTTATTTTCTGCTGCGTTACCCTATAGTGGCATCAAGAGCCGTGCTATGCGTAGATGCAGGTTGCGATCTAGAATACATGGAGATGTATGGGTGTTGCACAATATAATTAGGTAGTAGATAAGATCTATTACTGAAAATTATTTGTGCGGGTAGCAGATGAAATCTGTTACCTGATGTTCTTGTTGCTTCCCTGGAATTTGCATATTTCTAATCTTGATAACAGTATGGTGGAGTTTCAATGTTCTGGCAATCCGCGATCCTGATTGATCAACGAAGTGCTAACAGTTCATTGAATTCCACCGTAGTTAAAAAGAAGGATGAAATTTCGCAGACGAAAGGGCAATGCAGATATGATCTGCACGGGGGTCATGCGTATGACGAAGTTTATTATGGGGCTCGAGATTTTATTATCGCGTGTTTCATACACCCCGCAAAAGTTAATCTAGCGACTTGAATTATCATGCTTGATGATGGACGTTGGTAGCTTCGGTTTGTTTTGAAACCTTAGAAGCCACGTAAGATAAACTTTTGCATGAACCGTTTAGAGACGTCTAACTTGGTTTTGCAGGAGGGTTTGCATGTGCATATGATGTGGTATAGCAGTGCTCATAATAATTTGATTATGTATGAGATGACTATATGATGTAAATTGATTAACATGACCTGCGTGTCATGATTCGGCATGATGGCTGGAGCCATATGATTGCACTTTAAATGACCTGCGTGTCAACCTTGTTGTAATGCATTATTTTATTAGCTATAGAGATAGCAATATTATTTGGTGCATCGACAAGGTGGTGGCAATCTTCGCGAAGGTGAACACCGACGCGAATGCCGAAGACGAAGAAATGAAAGACTTGTCCGTCAGAAAGGGCTATACCATATCATGCTATTATGAATTGCCTGAGATTTTTATCCCTTTGATGCACCCTTCTTGATTGCGCGGTAGTCACTTTTTATTAGGGTGATCTCTCACAAAAATATCAAGTAGTTAGTGTTCTCCCAAGTGTAGCACCGTCACGGCACCTAACTTTTCGGGGTGCGCCATGTCCACATGGGTACGAACGATTAGGGATGTGTGAGGCGGGTGAGGTCAGACCTCGCAGCGAGATCACTTGGTTGTCTTGACGTTCTAGCTTGATCGTCCTGAGCTCGGAACACAAGCATCGAAAGATGAACAAGAGTCACATAGAGATGTGATCGGCATGTTTGCCCACCAATTGAAATTCTCGTCATCAGTGATGTCCACATCAATGGCGTTGAATTGAAATGTGGATCTTGAATCACTCACAATCAATTATGAGAGATATTGATTTGAGTGGGAGCGCACTGTTGAATTAACTTGTTTAATTCTCAGTGCAATTAATTTTGAACACTGTCTAAGTGTGGTTTGCATAATAGTTGTAGAATAATGGCTCGCGTTTCCACCTTCCCTATTAAAATTGAATAGCTGTTAAATATCTGGTTAAAACTTTACGGTTGGTAACGTAATGTGAGGATTGTCCTCAAGAGTGCCGAGAAGGACTTTGTCCTATCGCATACTTTCGTTATTCTCCCGCTAATGCTATGGATCATGTGACTCTCGTCCTTCGATCCAAAAGCTAGAATTCTGTTTTTAGTCAAGTGCAATATGTTTGCTTCCATGAGACCCGAACTTCGAAAGTTTGGATAGTTATGTGATATTCATGGAATCTGAAAATCATTTTCAGACACAAACAAAGGCTAACAGATATATGATATCCAAAGCAATGTTTGTTTTGCAAACTGTTAGTAAAAGTGTTTACTAGGCATTTGACTGATAAGAGAGGGATCCAGAAGAAAACTTTTCATATGATGCAGTTGAATGTTTTTCTGGAAGTAGGAGAAATAGTAAAAGTTAAACTATTAGAAGTATAATGGCAATAAGAAAGAAGACTGGAATATCCAGCTCATGTATGAATGTCATACAAGTTTTTGATGTATAGAAGGCTGGTCAAAGATATAGTCCTTGGGAATTATGATTAAATTGTTGATCACTGATTCTTGGGTATTGTGAGTTAAATCACAAAGATACCCGCTCGATTGCATTCTGTTGCAACTCGATGTAAGAACTACTATGGCCTAAGAGACTAGCCAGGAATGAGGTTTAGGTATACACAGGGAACATAGTAAATGTTACTATACCTTCCATCGGTGTATTACCGTTTGTATTTATTTTCATAATTCATTTAGAGTTTTACACACTCTAGCCCATTGCATAAGGTATCTTGCAAGAAGGTTGTTCATAACAGAACTTCTAATGTTCGGTGTTATGAATAACATAGGGGCCATACTTTCATTATGAATGAGATGTATGTTATGAATATTGATAATAAAACATTACCTCTGGGTTTACTTTCATAATTCATTTTAGAGTTTTTAAAACACTCTAGCCAATTGCACAAGTTTGTTGCAAAAGGGTTGTTCATAGAAGAACAATTGTTGTTCAGTATTATGAATAACATAAGGGCCATACTTCCATCTGGATGTGATGTATGTTATGAATATTGATGGTAATATGATACATCCATAACACTGACGCTAAATGTCGCAAGACTAAAAGAATACCACACAAGTGTGGCACTGCATTTGGTCACATTGGAGAAACCCGCATGGAAAATTCCATTATGATGGATTTTGAAGTCGTTTGATTTTGAATCATCTGACACTTGCAAATTTCCTCCAAAAAGTGAAGTGACTAAAATAGCGTTCACAGGCCATAAGGAACGAGTAACAAACTTATTTGTGATCATACATTTGATGTGTGTAGTCCAATAAATGTTGTTAGTAGTGGATTTATCTATCTTCAGAAATGACTCAAGTAGATATATGGATATTTACTTGATGAGACGTAAGTCTGGATCTTTTGAAATCATTCGAAAGGTTTTCAATAATGAAGTAGAAGTTATTGTAACAAAAAAAATTATGTTTCTACAATTCGATTGCAGAAAGGAATATTTGAGTTACAAGTTTAGCGAATGTCTGATGAGTTGTGAAAGGGGTTTCATAACTTGCACCTCCCGGAACACCACTGCAAGTGGAAAGTCCATGGAGATGTAATCGAACCATTTATGACATGGTAAGATCAAAGATGACATAAATAAATTTGCCATTATCCCTTTTAAAGAGTGATGCTTTAGAGATTGCGGCTTTTACACTGAAAAGAGCTCCATCGGGTCTGTTGAAATGACACCATGGTATGGTACGCCCAACCATGTTATATCTTTTCTTAACATTTGGAATATGGGGTTTGTGTAAAGGTTACAACCTATTCCAAATCAGACAAGTGCTACTTTGTAGGTTATCCCAAGCAATTGGGTATTCCTCCCTCACTATACCGAGGCAAATAGTTTTGCCACGAAACGGTATGCTTTTAAAGAGAATGGTTCTTTCAAAAAGGGTGAGTGGGAGGACAGTGCAAACTCGACGAGATAATAGTATCTTCGTCATCAGGTCAAAGGAAAGGAACCTTGGAAGTAATTCCAGTGTTTCCTACTGCGACTGATACGGAAGTCTCTACAATAAAATGTATGGACTTCGGTCGAACTTGCAGCTGAACCACGTAGGCAAGGCTCGTGCAAACCTCTCAGGTGCGCAGACGAGATATTGTTGTTGGACAACAGTATACCTATGATACACAAGGAAGCGTTGATGGGCCCTGACTCCGGAATTGGCTAAATGCCAATACAATCCGAGATAGTTTCATATAAGTGATTCAAGATTAAAACATTGATACACCTTTCGGAAGACTTAGAGTCTAACGAATATTTATGGAACTTAAAACTGATACGGATAAAAATGTTTATCCATAAAGCTCGACTTGTTGCAATAACAAGTTCAAGGAGTTGACTACGATGAGGTTGTTTCATCGTAGCGATGCTTAAAGTCGGTTCGGGTTGAACTAGCAATTAATACATATATCAATCTTGAGATATGAAACATGGATGACAAAAGGATTTCCATCTGATGGAAATGAAACCTAGGACTTGTATGTGATACAGTACAAAGTAATTTATCGATCCAGAGGATGCTAGTAGGTATGCAAACTTCAGAGTTCCAGCGATGGACAGAAGAGAGCAAAATGGAGTTGGAATCTTCGTGTTTTGATGAAATGGTCAAAAAGGGTTTTGACTTCATCAATGGGTAACGAAGATGCTTGTAATTCAAGAAAGTAAGTGGGAGCGTAATAATATTTCTAAGAACCTTGTGTGCTTGACACATTGGTAATTGGAAATAAATTTCTTGACACAAATTAGGACTTCATTTGAAAATAGTTTTTCGATGAAGTGCTTAGGCTAAATAGTCTTGATATTAGGCATGATGATCTATGAAGATAGATTTACCTAATAGGGCTAAGCAATGAATACATATTGACAAGATGCTTTTAGCATATAAAACGCCAAGGAGTGATTCTTGCCGAAGTCACATGGAAAGAGTTTTTGCAAGACTCGGTGTCCCAAAAACACCAATGAGCAAAATACATGATGGAGATTCCACACACCTTCGTGTTTGGATTAATCATGTATTCCATGGTATGTAAAAACAACCAGATATGTCCAATACTCCAAAGGTGTTGCGAGTATGGATACCAAAGTGATCAAAGTACTGATCATAGGACAATAGTGAAAGATGTAATTTAGTACCAGAGTAGTACTGATGACATGTTTTCTCGCAAGCAGAGATTATGAAGTGCTCGTTGTAAGTAATTACATCGATACAGTCTTCATCAATGCTCCATGCGATTTTCGATTTAAATTAAGGGTTTTGTGTAACACACAATGTGGTGGCACAGTTAGTTGGGAATTGTTCCAAACAAGATACTGTGGCGAATTCTATAACAGAGGCTAAGTATGTTAACGCTTTAGAAGCGACAAACAAGTTGTTGAATCATATAGTTCATTCATGAACTTAGTATGGTTCCAAGATGGCTTTTGTCAATGGGACACTACTGCAGGTAGTTGCTCCATAACTCAGTCTGAGGAATCCAGCTTCGACTTGTGATTCGCATACATACAAAGCCAAGTCCACACAAAATATGAATTTTGTGAAGGCGTGAAAACGCGAGGGATATGCAAAGTTACACACGGAGCTGAAGTCGTCAGATCCGTTGGACATCAGGCTATACCACAAGCAAAGCATATTTACACCAATGTGCCATAGGTGTAAAGTGCATTAGCATTGACTAGATATTGACTCTAGTGCAAGTGGGAGTCTGTAGGAGATATGCCCTAGAGGCAATAATAAATACTATTATTTATCTCACTGTTCATAATTAGGTTTATGTTCCATGCTATAACTGCTATGTTTCTCGAGTCTGCAAATAAAACGAGGCTCGGAGGAAGACTCATATGCACGTGTGGAATAATAAAGATAAAATGTATTCCTAGTCTGGCCTCTAAGACTAGCTCAAGTGTTGCATGATGGTTCTGTTTTCCTGATCATGGGCATGTCTATGCCAGCAACTTTGAGGGCACAATGTTAGAGAAACATTTGTGTTGAATCGACCCGATTGATGTTATGCTATGAGTTACATTCGTCACAAGTTAATGGTTAATAACACAGGAAGTTAATGTTTGCATAATTCCTTAGACCATGAGAGTATCGAGTTTCTTCATGCTTGCTTCATGAACTTTGGGGTTTGTTAAACGTCATCCGTAAATGGGTGGCTATTACGGCGGCTTACGGGTTCATGGAAAAGTATGGCAAGTAACGAGATAGCTTAAGATTGGGATTTGCTCCTCCGACGATGGAGAGATATACTCGGGCCCTCTCGGTGTAACGGTATCCATCATCGTCTGGCCAGACACATGGTGATTTGATCACTGAGATGCCGGAACACGAAAACGAGAAAAGAGAACAAAACCGGTAACGAGGTAACTTGCATAGTGGACAAAGTGTTGGCCCACAGGGATGCAATAAATCTCACCTCGGGTGTTTGTGACATATCGCAAAGCAAAAGGAATATCACACAGCAACTGGAGGTTCACTCGAATATTCGTTCGTGTGGGTATAGGGGTCAATATGGGTGTCCACGGCTCCGATGTTGATCATTGATCGGAAGAGGTTCCGGGTCATGTCTATACTTCACCGAACCTATAGGGTCACACGCTTAAGGGTCATCTATCTGCTGAATACTAGACAGGGAGTTTGAGAGAAAGTTTCCGGAAAAAGTTTTTCGGGGACAGCGGAAAAGTTCCGACAAGAAAGGTCACCGGATGAGTTTCGGTGAAACCGAAAAAGTTGTTTCGGGGTATTCCATTAAGTCAAAATGGTTTCGGCATATGCCTGATAATTCTTGGAGGGTGCCAGAAACGTTCTGGAAACTTTCTGGAATTTTCAGGGAAAATAACCGGAAATGTTCTGGAGCTGTCGGAACCGCTTCAGATGCTTTTCGCAGATGAAAATCACTAAACTGGAATTGTTCCAGAACGCGTTGAAAATAATTATGGTGGGTACTGGAAATGTTCTAAGCCCACATGAATATTTTCAGTTCGAACGGACGCTGAAAAATGTCGTCATGAATAGTGAAAGTGCTTTTTGGGATATTTATGGAAAACCACCTTTTGGGATATTTCCAAAGGGCCTTCTAGAAGGCTTGGGGGGATAAGGGAGCCCCTCATGGGGGGCCCCCAAGGGGGTGGCCGGCCAAGGGTGGGGTGCTCCACATGGCACTCCAAATTCCCTCCTATGCCCTTATGTGTGACATAAAGTGGGGGTACTTTGGTATTTCTTGAATGCCCATCCTACCCCTTGGTTTTCCTATATAAGGAGGAGAGTGGGCTGCCCACTTCTTGATCCCTTCTCACATACAAGTGCCATGCATGATCTGGCTTCTCTCTCCCTCCCATGAAATAGTTTCGTAGAGCCGAAAGGCTGTCTGGATTCCGGTGGGAACTAGTTCTGGACGGTGAAGCCCTGCCGGATAGATGACACCGTATGTGTGCAACTCTGTAGAGAGGTCGTAGTTTCGATCTTAGTGCCCTGAGGGGCTGTTCGTGAGTGCCTCCCGAAGGGCTGTCCAAGTGACGGTCCGAGTTCTGTGAGTCCTCCCGAAGGGCTGTCCGAGTGACCGTTCGAGTTTCGAAGGTCCTCCCGAAGGGCTGTCTGCGACACCGTCCGGGGGACTGTTCGACCGTCTCTCGGAGGGCTGTCCGAGGAGAAGATGAGGGTATACGTCCTCGCGGTTGGGAGGTTGTAAATCCTAGCTGCGGGGATCTGCACCGACGATCGTCATCGACTCTACTTCCCTGCGCTACGAGTCGGTAACGAATATGATCAAAACCTTGTATGCAGTCTTCATAGTGGTCCTGGGCTGGTGCGTAGGTCGGAAATTTTTATTTTCTGCTGCGTTACCCTACAGGAAGGTCTAGCACTGTCGGACTTGAATCCGGCGTATGCGGAGACGACCGGGATGGGATGCTTCAGGCGAAAGCTTATTGCCGACCTCGTCGGCAGCGATGATGATGACGTCCTCTGGCGTCGTTTCCCTTCGTGAAGGCATTATTGGGGAGCTACCATTGACGACTATTTTTCTGTGCTTCGGGCGAAAGCCTCAGATCCTTCTCTGGGTCAGACGACGACGACATCTTCAATGTATTTTCCCTCTTGGGGCGTTGTTTTAGGAGCCAGGAATCTGCGGCTGGTCGTCCGATGTCTGGATTGGACTGTTGGTTTTGGTTGCTGGATTGTAGGGCGGTGGCGGTGGAGGTGCTCTGTGGCGGCAACCAGTACCTTTGTCATCCAATGCTGATGGTTGACCTCTCTTTTTTGGGGCTCGTGACGGCAGTGAGGTCTTGGTGTTCGGTGCCCTTTGATGGCGTTTGAGGTTTGGTGGCCTTGCAGAGTGCTATGGTTCTCTCTATTTTATGATGGTGGCCCTAGCGTGGCCCAGAGGAGGTGTAGGACTGTCTCGGCGGAACATTGCCCTTCGGGATGGTCTGTGGCTCTCTCTGCCGCGACGTTCCTAGGCAGTAGGATGTTGTTCGATGGTAGCTACGATCTCCTTGCTCTTCAAGGTGCAGAGTGATCGCATGGTAGCATGCTACTTCTTCTCTACGTCTTCTCGGTGGCGGATGTCCTTTCGACAAAAGCTAGTTCCTGCTCTTCTCGGTCCACTGGTGGTGATGGGTGCTAAGTTCTTGGTGTTGGTTGCTTGTCGTGGCTCGCTTCTGGGTCTTTTTCTTTTGGTCATTGTTCCATCTTCTCTTATGGTGTTCCTGGTTTCTTCTTCTGTTGTACCCACTTGTATCTCATTTTTATTTATAATGAAAATGGTTCAGGCCGGTGTAAGCCTGCCGTAACACCGTCAAAAAAAAAGTGGTGTTTGAGTAATCATGAGACAATTATGCCAGCCATCTGGGGCAAAAATAATTTAAGCCACTTGCCACACGCGCGTTCATTGACAATGTCGTAAATAGTAGTTGGTGTCCTTGTCGCTGTAGTTTAGATCACAAATGGAGCCGGTGCATACACTAGTATATAGGCTACACTGAAGAGGGTTTTTTACCATAAAAAACGAAATGATTTCTACATAGACAGGGCAAGCAAAAAAGGTTACAACTGCCACCCTTCGTATATAGCCTGCTGCGGGGTGGAAATTTACCGTTTAAAAGGAAAACTCTATCGTTCAGCCGGCTGATGCCCTCACACCATCCGCCGCTTGCTAAGCCGTCGGATTGATTTTGATCGAGCGCTCGCTGCTGGCGATAAGTCTCGTGCAGCCAGTTTTTCTTTTTTGCAACAAGCGTATTGTTTCAGAATGTTTCTGCAACAGAGGTATTGTTTCAGGAAAAAAAAAGGTTCGGTGGTGAAGTTTTTTCCAACAATAGGCTAGTTTCAGAGGATTTCTGCAACACAGGTTTTGTTTCACAAAGAAGAAAAATGGTTCAACATATATTTTTCTTTTGCAATAGGGGTCTTGTTTCAGAAACATAACCCCGGTTGCAGAAAGTGTCGGAGGAGCCGGTACAAAGCGCTTGTTCTGCAACTCGATCGTTGTTTCAGGAATTAATGGGTCGAGGGAGACGACCGAGCTGCGTGTCAGGAGGTAGAATGGACGGCTGCGCGTGCGTACATCAAACGATCGTCGAGGTGGCGGATGTTTCATGTGGATCAGCCGGTGAACGCGTAGCAGTCCCAAAAAGGAAAACCAAAAGGTGTTTATCATATCATCAGTGAAATCGAAACCATCGGAAAGGTAATCGTGGGCATGACTCGTTAAATCATTGTTACCTGATTCCGATATGCCAAAAAATTCCAACTTATGCTCACACACACAATCCGCAATATTTAGCTTCCGAAGGTGATTGCGTAGTACTAGAATGCATCAAGCTCAAAGATGAATTTTATTTTTTGGGCCATATAATTAATTCCAACTGCTATAAAGTTATTAGAAGATGGCTAGAGTACTAGAGTGGGCTAGAGCATATGTAGTTGGGAGGCCATAGTGCATTCTTTGCAACACTCGTTTTTCTTGCATTTATTCAGAAGATAATTGTCTGATTAATTAGCGAAAAATCAGAAGAAAGCCGATTTGCAGCACTTAATCTTCATCAGGGATCATGGACATCGGTGGGCTTCTTCTCAGATTGAGATTGCTGAGTGAGTCTGTAAGATCTCCTTGATTGCTTGAGCGTGGTCGGGATTGCTATTAGTGCACCCTTTGATTATACTAGCAAAAATGTCCGTGCGTTGCAACGTGAGAAAAAAAAAATCATCCCTCAAACTTACTTGACGACATTAGCAAATCTCTTGATTTTTTTTATTATGCTATACAACAAGCAACATGATAAGTGGTGATGTGCAAAAACATAAAGGTATCATATTTTTTGAAGCATATTTAAGGTGTTTACAGTTCATCATACAACAGAAATATCTACCTAGTTGTCGCCTTAGCGTATATGTTTACGCCTTTGTTGTCGTTTTTCCTCAATGATGCCCAACAAATTTTTTATTATAATAAAAATAACAACTATATTTTAGTATTCAATGATAACATGTGCATAAGTGGATCGCCTCCTCTTAACCAATCACGACAGCCGATGTGAAAAAACGAATCGTTTTTTTCACTTACCGGTTGCAACGGGAGACACAAAAAAAAGATGCGCTAGCCAAATAAGTATGACTCAATACTCTGACATAAAAGTGTCTCCTATTTTAACACAATGGCTCATCATGTTGTCACTTATTTTTCTTCCCACCCTCGCAGGTAATGGTTGTGATGTCCATGTGATCACAATGCATTTAACGTGGTAAATCCCAAGGCTATTAGCTTACCGGTGCACGCCACACCTTTCATTATGTTGCGCAAGGAAATGTTTAAAACCTTAAAAACAAATCTCATCGACCACGAACTACACCCAACGCCTAGACATATAAAGACTTTCAAAAAAACTAATCAAATCATAGACACAAAAGATTTTTGTATTGGTGAACGGGTTTTCAGATCGACCAACATTTTTGATTTTTTTTCAAAAAAACACCGAACATTATTTTTGTTTACGAAGATTTTTTGAATTCATGAAATTTTTTTAACTCAGCAAACATTTTTTTAACCGATGAGTTTTATGGGAACAAATTTCAGTATTTGTTTTTAATTTATGTGAACATTTTCTAAAGTTTCATGGACATTTTTTTTCATATTCCCAAATATGTTTTGAATACACTATCATTTTTTCAAAATCATGAACATGATTTTATTTGCTGACCATTTTGAAGATCGCAATTATTTTTGATAATTTGCAAAAAGTTTTGTAAAAATCACCAACTTTTTTTAATCCGTGAAAATTTTATGATTTTTGTAACATTTTTTGAATCCACATACATTTTATGATTTCTGGAACTTGTTTTGAAAACTCTCAACTTTTAAAATTTGAAAATCCCGAATTGGTTTAAAGAAGGAAAAAAATAGAATGAGAGAAAAAGACAAATAAATGAAAATAAATAGGGGAGTCAAGACCTGTATATGGGCCGGCCTATAAAAGCATATGTGAGGTAGGACTTACGTGAGAAAAGGAGGGGGGAAAGTGACTTTTTCAAATCCGTGAAAATTTTATGATTTTCGTAATTTTTTTTGAATCCACATACATTTTATGATTTCTGGAACATGTTTTGAAAACTCGCAACTTTTAAAATTTGAAAATCCCGAATTGGTTTAAAGAAGGAAAAAAATAGAATGAGAAAAAAAGACAAATAAATGAAAAAAAATAGGGGAGTCAAGACCTGTATATGGGCCGGCCTATAAAGGCATATGTGAGGTAGGACTTACGGGTTTCCCCGCTGGAATCACTGGTGGTTAACCACCACGCTGCGCACGCGTCTTTGATTTAATCAGTATCACATTTGATAAAAGAAAGAAGCAGACGCGAATTTGGAAGAAAAAACGAATCATTTTCTTCACTTATGTTTGGCATAGCGGGTAATTATTCGCAATTTCGGGGGTAAATATTATGGCGGACGACCAGAAGCACTATTTGCTTTATTATCATATATATATATATATATATATATATATATATATATATATATATATATATATATATATACTAGCAAAAGTATAATATAATATATACTAGCAAAAGAGCCTGTGCGTTGCAACGGGAGAAAACCATACTACACGCTCCAACCCAATAAATTAAATCAGTGAAGTTGCAATAATTTTATATACCAAAAAAGATGTAATCAAAAGGATAATTTATAAGTTAGACATGAAACATATTTTTTGAGTTCGTCGTGTGTGTCCTAATCTGTGTGTATATATATGGATGGTGTGCATCTCCTTTTCAGTTTTCACGTCCTAAAAGCAAGAGCTCCCCCTCTACCCAGTTGGCGTGTGAGGCGCAATAGGACGTGAGCAAGATGCACCGTTATCGCACTCTCTTGTCGTCATCCGTCCTCTCTCCTCCCTATCTTACCAACGACATCGATGACACCCAGAGTTAAGGAATATATTGATGGTCAGCGAGTACCGATGAGCCCCAAATATCTTCTCCATTAACAAAAAATGTGAAGAAAAAATGACGAAAATTGTACAATTTTTTGAATCTTGCAGCAAAGGAATAAAGCAGAATCAAATTGAACAACACTGATCCCTTGATACACCCACAAATAGTTCTGAACAGTTCCATTTAGCATAAATCCCTATGAATAGTAACTAGGGCGTGTGGGTGCGTTGGCTGAGCACGGCGGCCGGCCATGGCCGAACTCAAGATTTGGAAGCACAGGTCGGCTACACGCCCTTCTCCATTGCTACTGTCGGGAGGAGCAGGCCCTCGCCGTCGACAGGAGAAGCACAGGTCGGGTCTCACTCCTCTACTTTGCCAGGGTCGCCATCACCCAACCGTCGTCCTTGCGATGTGCGTGCGTTCAGGTACTGCATCCCAAGCCCCTCCCTCTTACAGGAGCCCATACACACATAGTTCTAATCTGTTTTTGTATTTGATTGTGGAAAATCAAAAGAGACATATTACAATATGCTGAACAATATCCCTTGTCTTCAGTCTGCTTCCAACCTGGATATCCAAGTATTCTGAATATGACTAACTAACCAAGCAGCTCGTGATTTACCTGTAAAAGTGTCTTTGGTCATCACACTTCTATCATATGACTAACTAACCAAGCAGCTCGTGATTTACCTGTAAAAGTGTCTTTGGTCATCACACTTCTATCATGTCATTCACCCCTTCTCTTTTTATTCAATCAGAGTAATGCTTCCATCTCTATCCAGAGCGTGTATATAATTTTTTCTCTGACTACCAGTTACAGGAACTTCTGAGAACCCCTCTCCAACCCATGTTTGCAAATAAAAAGCTTGTGGCTTGGGAGCATCTCAGAATTTTTATCTCGAGCTTGCAGTAACTGAGTCTCTATCGGTGTGCTGTGGTAGGCCGCCAAGGTGAGATGGCTGTGGGTGTTTGAGCAGGGCGACTCCGCCATGGAGGAGTGGATAGTGGAGCAGATGCACCGGTAAGCCCCTCCTTTGTTCTTGTACTCTTGTTCCCCTCCCACTCATGTACTTAGTTGCTGCCTATGTACATTCAGTCTATATATTCAATCCTATGTACGGGTTCTTGGCTAACACTAGCATGTCAAAGCTCCATTTAGAAATGTTGTGGTTTTGCAGAACTGAATCTATTTATTAGTTGGAAGCATCTTTTATGAAGATGTGGGGAGGAAAATTCCATGCTGCAATGCACCTTAGCACAGCAAATTTTGCAGCTTACCATAGCAGAGTTGGGTGACAAGAGAGAGATACCCTGATTAATTAGGATTTAAAAATGTTAGCCCAGACCAAGCTGGATTAGTTTTGATGTATTTTTTGGGTTAGAAAATTGTTAAGCTTTAACATTTAAAGAAGCTTTACATATGTTTGTATTATGGGTCAGCTGTAGGTTTGCATAGATAAATAAATAGCACTCTTTCTATCAAAGTGTGTGTTTCATGGGCCTTTGTCCTCTGCCCATGCAAGTCCGTTCACCTCGGCCGCTTCCCGTGTCGCCGGCGGCGCAGCAGAGGCTGTCGAGCCGTTGAGGTGAGCAGCTAGCGGTGGGCAGCTGTATGGTGTGTCCTCCGTGCTTTTCTTCGTCGCCTCACCAGCCACCAGCATCAGCAGTGTAGGGATCTATGCCGGGGAATACCAAAGAGCTGCAGCCGACCGCCAAGGGGAAGGGGCCCAAGGACAGGCATGCGCTGGCGGTGAGCCGGTGACGACGACGATGATGGAGTCGGAGGTGCAGGTGGAGGACGGAGGTGGGGTGGACAAGGATGCCATGGCCGCATTGCCACAACGCCTGCATCTTCAATTCTTCATCCACTGACCTTGTGTCAAGTACATGCCTCCTGTCATGCATCTCCTTGTTATAATTAGGGTGACTGATTCTTTTTGGGTAATCTGGGTGACTAATTTGATGCTTGTGTTAAATGTTTGGGGGTTTCTTGGGGGAGAGAAAATAGTGGTAGTTAATTTATTGTCATCAGTTAGCACTGTTGGAGATTAGTTTAATGACTTAAGGTTACAATCCATCAAGTTTACATTACTATGGAGATTTTTAATTGCCGCTATTTTCCCTTTTCAATTTTATAATAAGGTATGTGCTTTTATCAGGTTTGCTTATGATGTATCCATATCCGTAAAAAAAACATCTTCGTATCAGGAACGAAAGTCATGGGTGGAAGCTATTGACCATGAAGATTTTAATTCAGTGACCTTCACTCGAGCTGTAAGTTGAATATAATTCAGTGAACATTTATTTGTTAGAAGCTTATCTACTACTCCCTCCGTTCCTAAATATTTGTTTTTCTAGAGATTTCAACAAGTAACTACATACGGATGTATATAGACATACTTATGTCTATATACATCCGTATGTAGTTACTTGTTTCCTAAATATTTGTTTTTCTAGAGATTTCAACAAGTAACTACATACGGATGTATATAGACATACTTATGTCTATATACATCCGTATGTAGTTACTTGTTGAAATCTCTAGAAAAACAAATATTTAGGAACGGAGGGAGTACTATCAGACCTGAGACCTAAGTCCACAATCACCGCTTTGCCACCTTGACCATGATGTGTTCATGAGAGGCTAGGAATTTATGTTCTAATCTGATTTATTTCATTTGTACCCAGGCAAGACGCCGACGTGTCGGGCACCTAAGCTCCCTGTCCAGGTTGTAACCGAGCCCTCTGAATTTGTACAGGTTTCTTCGGACCATTGTAGGCTGCTTCATCTCTTCCTTACACAGTTTGTCATATTTTTTGGTCTTGAAGCATATACAAGAGTATATTTTTTGGTCTTGAAGCTATGTTTTTGAGTCGCCGACTAATCGCCGATTAGTCGCCGACTAATCGCCTAGTCGTCGCGCCGTGACTGGCTTGCGCGGGCGACTTGGCTCGCGGAGCGAGTTGCCCGACTCGCTGGCTCAACAGCGATTTTCTGCGATTAATCGCTGCGATTAGTCGATTAATTGACTTGCTGGCTCGACAGAGAGAGGGAAAGGGAGGGAGCTCGGGAGGAGAGGAAGCCATGGCGCTCGCGGCCGTGACCTAGGAAGCGCCGCCGCTCCTCGCCGGCGACGCAGCCCCTTCAGATCGACGGCGGCTGGACCTCCGCGGCGACGGCCGTGACCTCGAGCGAGGCTGCGGCGGCGCAGACTAAGGCGGGGGAGGAGGAGATGAAGCTGCAGGACTGAGCCGGAGGCGGGGGAGGCTGGGGAGGAGGCGGGGGAGGGAGAGGAGGCGGGGGAGGAGGCGCCGCCTCTCCTCGCCGGCGGCGCAGAGGAAGAAGTTCGAGGGGAGAGGCGCAGATGGAGGAGTGCGGGCTGGCAGCGCTAGGTTTAGCGAGTGGATGAGGGACGGGAGTGGTTAGCTGGGCCGTGCTGGGCCTGTTCGGCCTGATAACTTTGCTTGTCTGGCATTAATGGGCTATGCAAAGGAGGGAAACAGATGCGGGAGTGCACTGTACTGCCATGGCGACTTGGGGCGATTAGTCCAGGCAAGTCACTGACTCAAGCCAGCAAGCCACTAGCCGCAGCCTTGGCGACTTGGCTTGACTCGGCGACTCAAAAACATAGTCTTGAAGCATATACAATAGTTTCCCTTACACTTGTATAAATAGCTTTACTCCATTTTGTTGTTTTCGTAATTTTAGTGTGGCAATTTTGATCGAAATCATCTTTATTCACACACAGGCTGATTTATTTTGTTGGCTGGTTCTTCCATTTTTCTCTGTTATAGAATAGGAATGTCATTACAGTGCGCGCGCGTGTGAGTTTGGTTGGAAAAAGGGGTGGGGGTGCAGCGATCGTGGGCTGCAGTGCGTCGAATGAGGGGTTGGATGGATTTTCTATAAAGATTCATATTGCCACCAGGTATTGAGTGATTCCATTTACTAGGGATTGCTATATTGAGTGGTTAACATGCTGATGGTAGTCGTCATGACATTTTCACCATTTCTAGAGCAATATGAATCTTTTTAGAAACCCATCGATAGAGTAATTCATGTATTACATCTGCTCTATGTGCTACCTGTGCAGGAAACAGAGTAAATCATTTGGGTTACAGTATTACATGTGCTTCCTGTGATGGCAAATGTAAATTTGGCACTATCCAGATCAAAGGTACATGTCCTAAATGATTTAGTCTGTTTCCTGCACTCAAACTCTTAAGCATGCTCATATTTACATCTGCATGGTCTCTTCAAAGCAAAAAAGGGCTTGCTGCTCCCTTCTAAGCCCATATATCTATTGATAAGTGCTACAATTCCTGTATCTATTTCAGTTATAATGCATTTTCTCCATATATCTATTGATAAGTGCCACAAAATTCCTTTGATTATGTCTGTAACCCAACTTCTTATTAGATAGTACACATTAGGGCAGAATTGATCTATTCCCGTGTTTCATTTTGTTTTGTTTTGCCCTCTTTTTGCAAGTATTTTTTTTGCACCAAAGTAAGAAATATTTGCTCATAAACTTGCGTCTTTGGTGCTATTCTCTAAGTGGTTGTTTGGATAACTAATATTTGAAGCAAGTTTTTGCAAAACCAGTTTTAAGAGTATTTTTAGAAAAACCAGTTTTAAGTTGTTATTTTATTAAAACTGGATTATAGAATACTTTGTTTGGATGTCTTTCGTTTCATCCTCAACCTTAAGAAAGATCTCGAGCCGTTCACATGAGAGGTGAGGAGGTCCAAGTGGAAGCACCGCGCCCAGCACGTCAACCATGCACAAGTCATGCTGCTCCCGACGGGCCCATCACGGCATCACGGAGATGGAGCTGGGCGCGCTCGACCATGTCCATCAACACGCGGGGGCGCTGCTTGGCATGGTGTTGGTGCGCGCAGCCATTGGGGAGCTCGGACGCCACGCCAGTGAGCTGCGCCATGGTGGCCATCAGCCCTTCACAAGTTCCATTCGAGTGCCCAATGGACACGGAATGAATACAGCCTTGCATACCATCTCGCTGGAGTTTTGGAAACCAAACGCTCCAGATAAAGGAATGGGAAAAATATAGCAAGCACAAAAATGATCTGGCCTGTTGAACATTTGATGCTATGTCCACTATCCATGGATCAGAGAGCACACAAATAAGTTTACAAAATTTGATTGCTCATTACTTATGAAGACAATGGTATTTATCTTCCATATTTCTGTGATTCATTCCTTGCTACAAAGTCAACCCTATCTCCCTGCACCCTCCAAATCTTGTGCTTCAGGGATGCCATATATATATACGTATGAATTTCCTTTGCTTCTATATATGTGTGCCTGCAGCTTGTTTACATGTATTATCTTATGAGATGGACGTCCTTCCATTCACTGATTGTACGTCAGGTCACACGAATTAGGGGGCTTAGGAACTCACATGAACGAGGTATCAAACCCTCTCAAAGACTCTCATGTATGCTATTCATTTCTGCAGTTTGTTATTTTATTTCTTTCAATGCTTCCGCAACCAGGTGTATCTAAAGCATGATTTTAGTACAAAATTTTATCAGTCGGAGATTACTTGAAGGATTTGTGGAAATTAGAGTGTGAGGATCTCAAAGAATTTTTCGCAGGAAAAACCCTTTCTGAATTTTCGTGTGTTGCGTGGTCTCCTGGTTGGCTTCCAGATCGATGGGACAAAATTGTTGATGGATTTTGATATCCCCGCATTTTCCTTCCCTCTCTCTCTGCTTTGGGGGCTTAACCTCCCGGTGAGCTCTTCCTCTAACCCTTAGGTTCCATTTGCTCATGTATTATGAAAGTACTATGCAAGACAAATTGAATGACATTATTTTTTTAGGGAAACTATATAGTTTTTAATATGGTAGTCATATGTTTAGATACAGAGGGAGTAAATCTGTGAGAAAATATTCAAAGTTCATCAGGTGTATTTGCTTCTAATCTGATTATTGTTCTATTGCATTTGCAAAGTCCAGTTCAGATTTCAAAATGGTCCATTCATTGGCTTTTAGCTGTGACAACTGTGATTATATAATCTAAGAATCCCTATAGTCTAAAGCTTTTTTAGAAGTTTTGTATCTCCTATTGTAGCATACACTGTTTTCAAGCAAGGAGCAGGTTAACCTAATCACCTGACTTAGGAAAATGTTGTGCTACTACTTTCACTGACTGTTGGATGTCTATAAGCAGGACCTGAATTTTATGTTTCTTCACTGTTCTTGATCGTGTGCTCATAGTGTTGAAAACGTGTTACATTTTTTCTTAATGAGTTATTCAATAGATACATTTAATCATTAATAATATCAGTGGAGACCTTCTATTTGCATTTTGTCGTATTGATAATTCCTATCCTGACCGAGATTTGGTATTCACTATAGCTTTTTACCACTTGAACAACGTGAGTTTGATGTGTTGTTGCTATCGTGTAAATCTGATCTGGTTACCATCACTTTATTCTTACATCTTGTGAATTAACAATACTGCAAATGCTTGATACCAGATTACAGAAGTTCTTCTGGAGGAGGATCCATTGTTCTTGATGATTGTAACTTCCATGAGTCAGTGCAGCTCGACAGTTTTGACATTGACAGAACTCTGCATTTATTAAGTACTACTGATATGATTTATTTTTTCTTCCAAATATGCACAGCAGCAAAATTTGACAATCATATTTACTAATGAGTAGATACCACCTGATAGAGAATTTCCAGTGATGAACTACCGGATGACTCAAGAATTTAAGCCACCCTTCTGTGTAACTGCACTAATTGAAGAAGCTGGCCCATCTTTCGCTCAAGAGCTAACATAATGTGGTCTAAAGATGCATTTTTGTATGAAATACACATACTAACCATACTTCCCTTACTCTCGCCCCTTGCGCCATTGGCGCAACGGGCATCTAGTAAAGATTAAAAAAATGCAACAAGCACCGAATCCCCACCGAGAGGAGAGTTATCTCACCGCCCACTGCGTGCCAGTTATCCACACATGGCTGTGTTCCTCGTCCATCACCCAGCCGGGCGCCGCTCTGCCTCCATCTTCCTCCTTGTGCTACCTCACCACCCAACGTTGTTTGTCCTCCCTCCTCTCCTCATCCACCTACCTACACAGGCGCCTCTATCCTCTTCTCAGAAGCGGTGACTGGCTAACCACTTCCCGGCTGGCAGCATCGGCATGTTTGTTGCAACTCGATCGCACGGGGCCGGGGTTGAGTCCTTGTGCCGTGGTGGTGGAGCCCCTCCCAGTGGGTGGTGACTGGGTGCAACGGGTGCTGGACAGCATCGGCATGTTTGTTGCAACTCGATCGCACGGGGCCGGGGTTGAGTCCTTGTGCCGTGGTGGTGGAGCCCCTCCCAGTGGGTGGTGACTGGGTGCAACGGGTGCTGGACAGCATCGGCATGTTTGTTGCAACTCGATCGCACGGGACCGGGATTGAGTCCTTGTGCCGTGGTGGTGGAGCCCCTCCCAGTGGGTGGTGACTGGGTGCAACGGGTGCTGGACATGGGTGCTGCGGGGCCTTGTGCAGTTGTTTGGTTGATCGCCAGATCTGGCGGCCGGGCCAACACGTGAGGGGGCTGGCTCTGGCTGGGCCTGTGGCGGAGACGCGGGAGGCGGACTGGTGTGGTGGCGTTGCTTGTCTGTCGGTGGCCGAGGCAGCTCGTCTCCAGTGAAAGCTTCCACTTTTCTCTTCCGTGAGCTCATTTGCTATTCATCTCTGTACTAATCAATATGGCAAATTAGACGCGGCCTTCCGTGAGCTCATATTTGTAGCATAGAGATTCATCTATATATGTACGAATCAATATGGAAAATTTAGCCGCGACCTTTCGGTTAGACTGCGCACACTGGCACCAGTTCTTTTTGTATCTTCAGATCGACTCTGTCTTTTGGATTTTGCCCACAGCCGTCGGCATGCCTCCACGTTGCTCCGCTCGAGGTTGGAGCTCCTCAGCACATGGCGCCAACGACCAGCAGCTCTGGCCGCCTCCGCTTCACGCGGACGCGGCTCGCCTGCTGCACCCCCAGGACCTTGCCATGGAGGCATGGACGACCCCGACGTGCCTCTACTCCAGCTTCCCTTCTCACGCCTCCCGTCTAAGGTCCCCCAAGATCGATTCAGAGCGCGCTCTCCCTCCTGCTCGTCCTGCGTCCGCTTGCAGGTAGCACCACTACGCCCGGAAGCTCCGACGTCAGCCAGAGAAGCAGCTCCGCCGCGTCCCGCAGTTCGGCCGGAGAAGCAGGCTAAGTAAAGCATCGTGGGTTGATTTCTAACAAAAGCAGGGGGCTTTTGTGTAAAAACAAAACGTTTTCTCAGTTATCCACTTAAAAAGGACTGCGGGTTGAATTCTCAGAAACAGAGGGACTTTTCTGCATAAATGACAATGACGTACGACAAGAAACGATCGCCGCTTTATTATTAGGTATAGATATAGATAAAGATAAAGACTAGAGCATAGCTTGTTGAGATGCGCATCGACATGGTTGGGAAGCACATTAGTCACATCGAGATGACTAAATCATAGGTAGTTGGGATGCTCATTAGTGCATTATTTGCAATACTTAATCTTCATCCGGCGGACTCATAGACATCAGTGAGGTTCTCCTCATATCGAGATGTCTGAGTGAGTTTGTATCATCTCCTTGATTGTTTGAGCACCATGCATTCCTTCCGTCTGAAAAATATAATTAGATTATACTAAATGATATAAATGGCTGCTAATATTGGCACAAAATATTGTCAAAGTATGTGCATACAAAGATTTGTGCATATTATAACTCCCCCAAAAAGTATAGTTACCAAAAAATACCTGATCATGCACGGTACACATGTTCTCGTGTGAGAGAACACATCGTGAGTGTCAGGGCAGCGATCCCTGATTTTGGGAGATGGCTGGGCATGAGAGATGGAGTGAACAGAACACTATGAAAAAAATCTATGGGCTGAACTACATATACAGACCCAATAACAAGAGAAACGTCGGGATATAGTTTGGGCAGCTGCAGCCCTAGCCTAACTGACTTTTCCTACTGCGCGAACATTAGGCTCAGTCCGGACTGTCTTTCAAATTGAAGCTTCGCCAAAACAACCTTGCCAAAATCACATCCCAAATGTTGGAGTTGTCTCGAATATAGTCTACAAGCTAGGTTGCAGTTGGACTTGGAGTCGTATTGTGTGTGGATAGCGTATGAAGTCGTGTCCTACTATGACAGTTGTATCCTAGTCCTTTTTATAATATGAGGATAGACACACAATGTAACTTATACCAACATAATAGCACATGTACAAGGGAAAGCCGGCGGCATGTGCTAGCGACTAGGTGGCCGACGTGCGGTGTGAACTTCGTGCAATGGTGTTGCCCAGGCTGGCTGGTTGGTGTGTTGGATTTCTTTGTTGGAGGCTAGAGGCGCCGTGCGAGACAGATAGCCACACGTGAGATATGTTTGTTGTTTGCAGGTTTTTTGTCAAAGATTGCTGAGAGGGCTCAAAGATGATATGAAGTGGAGGACATTGTGTCGTACAAGATCATGCATACACAGGCTGTTCAAGATATGCAGGGATGTGCGAGCAGTCATAGTGCAGGGTGGGTCGAACAAATTCGGTTGGGTCGGACTAGAAAGTTTGACGGATTGGCATGAGTCAGTCAGTATAGAAGGCGGCGGTGGGATCGACGATGATGACATAGGAGTGTGATGTTGATGGTGACTGACTTCTGGGGCATGGAAACACGTGGCACATGCCTGAGGGCTTGTGTGGCTTTGACAAGACTATCGCGCGGGGTTGATTCGAGGTGGTGTACACACGAAATTTGAAGTTGACGGTGCGCGAGGGTGGACTGGTCATCTATCATGGATTCATGTTGAAGGTGGAGATGGAGTCTGATGAAAGATTTCACTCGGTGCTAATTGGCTACATTGTTAGGATCCGGAGAATCGAAGCCTATTTCAGCCAAAAAAGGTGAGTGATACATGGTTCGGAGTCAAGCCCAGTGGTTTGATGAATACTGAAACTCATGATCGATCGGTGGTCATCGGTGGTACTCTGTGGCGGGGGTTGAGTGGTGTGGGTTTGTGGCCCTGGAGACTCGACTGGGGTAGCAGAGCCTCGACGCAGTAATAGCGGCATGGTGTGAGGTAAGGACGTGACATGGAGACGGGTCAGGGCTCCGGTGGTCATACATGTTGTGAGACAAATGTGAATTTGACTTAGATGACTACAATCAATGGTGAAATTCTTTCAGGTTTCAGCTAGGTGGTCAAGAAAGAGCGGTGATGTTGAGTTCACATAACACTTATATGTGACACCTTATAAGTGGGTAGTTAACTTTCACGCAGATCGATGATTGGTGTGTGATGGCGTTGAATGGATACTCCGAAAGTTGAGAGCACAAACTAGAGTAAAGATGAACTTAATTTTTCTCAAGTGTTATTGTGATCAAGAAAAAAGGGACTATCGTTGCAGGTGGAGTCACATGGAGTCTGGGTATAGCAACGGTACTGATGGGATAAACTCAAGTCCAATGTATATGAAAGTTTGACACAGACGAATTCAAGGTGGTGAAGAATATTCATAAAGTTTGAGTTTGTTGGAGTTGTGTTGAATATTATGTATAGGTAAGTTATAGTTGGACATGAAGTCGTATTATGTGTAGACAAGGTATATAGTTGTGTCCTAGTAGGACACTTGTATTCTAGGACTCTTATATAATATGGGGGTAGACACACGATGTAACCTATCAAACACAATAGAGTAGACACGCGGGGGGTGGCGTGTGTTGGCTCCCTGGTGGACGGTGTGCGGTGTTGTCACTATGTAGTTGGGAGGAGCACCCGTAGTCATGTCCTGAGAATGTAGCCGAGTTCAGTGAACCTCGTTAACCAATCTCAATATCATGTGTCGTGTGATTTCTTGGTCCTCGGATGATCGACGATGGCCTCAGATTAATTCTAACACAAAATAGCCTTAGTGAACCACGACCTAATTCATGATATAGATCTCCCATTTTTTTCTTTCAGAGAAAAATCATTCCCAGAGAGCACTAGCAAGCACATGTGTTCACAAGCGTAAGTCAAGTCACACATATGTCTAACAAGTTGTCATGCAAGGATATACGACCACGATATACACTCATATAAACTCACAACATGATCAAGCATAATTGACAAATATATCAAACAATGATCTGGCTTTACTGATTCATAAAGGAAGGTATGGTATTTTGAAAAACATATAATAAACATAAAAAATAAGATCCCCAATAAAAGCCGAAAGCCCTATAAATGTTCTAGGCCGACATTTATTTCGTTCTCCTCATCTTGATGTTTCTCCATGTACCCAATGATGTGCAAAATGCCAAACCAGTACAAGCTAGACTAACCTCATACGTTTAGAAGAGTCGGGCACCTCAAAGATGAGATAACCTAAAATAGTTTGATGGGCCATGCCGGACACACACACCTTACAAGGCAGATTGATAAACCAATCCTCATTTTCCTAATTGATGATGAAGATGGTCAAAATCATAAAACGACGAGTCCTGAGAACCATTGGCTCCATAGAGTAGAGCATGATTGTGTTGCTAGGAGAGGGACAAAAGGCAGAGGCTTCTATTCCATATGACATTGTTTCAACCGCAAAGAACACAAACTCCAAACAAAGAACGTATCAGAACTAAACAATGAATGAAGATTAGTTCCCTTGGCTCTTGCTGCTAGATCGGGTATCAAAGATGAGAGGAACTTGGGGAGATTCAAGGAGCGAATGATATTTTTTCAGTGGTTATTGTTTATTCTTGGCATCCTGTTAGGATGATGGGTGAAATAATTAATTTTTGGAAATTATTTCATGGTAAATCTATTTTGCTTTTTTTATAAAAAAAAACTATCCATGAAACCTGCAACTCATTCCTAAAAATTATATTAATTTTCTTTCCATAATGGTTTTTTAAAACAACTAATGCCTAGTGCCTATAAAACATGATGTATATCTAGTACATACACGTTTGTTCATCTTAGTCGTCCAATGACAAAGGAAAAAAATAAGAACATAGGAAAATTGAATGATTTGTAGACAAATAGAAGACGGGAAGTATAGTAGAAAATAACTCTTTAGTATACCAGTTCATTGGGAATCCAACATACACTTGATGCCATTCACGTGGTGACATCCCTCAAAGAAATCAAGAGTAAGTGAGAGGAAGAGATGGGAGAAATTATTTTTGTTAGTGAAATTTGAAGAAGAGTAAGTGAGAGGAAGAGATGGGAGAAATTATTTTCGTTCATGAAATTTAAAGAACGATAGGAGACAATAATTGGTTGGTAAATGCTTAAAACAATGGTGGTTACCTCAATGAACATGTTATGGATGATGCCACTAGCCACGGCGGTGATGCTTGTCGAGATCACCTTGAGACAGAGCGACTCGAGTGCCTCGCACACCTTTGCAATGGCGTTGTGGGCATTGCCATGTCTCATGCTCACCATTGTCAACTCCTCTGCTACCTGCGTCACCTCCAGCTGCAGAACTCGTAACCATGTGGTTATTCAATTATATGTTTTGTGATAGTGTTGTTGCATAGAGTTTCCCTAAAGGTATTCATATACGCTCTACTATCTCAGAAATGTTTTATTTTCTAATAGATGTTTCACACATAAAAAAATATCTAGATAGAACTAACCAACCAACCCACCCATCCCCCACTTATATATTTAAATTGTTCTACAAGTTTGTCACATTTTCATCAGAAACACTTGCACTACATTAAAAATCAATTATAGTCTGGTTTACATATTTTAGACTTGGCATACCAAACCATCTTATATATCTAAGACTAGAAAAGGACAATAAGCATGTGGTTGTCTGAGATAAGATGGTCAGCATCAACCGATGGAACACTAGATGTAACCATGATGTACACTAATCCCCAGTGAGTGCCACTTGAAACTCAATATTCAACGGAGCCGGAGCAAGAAGAACTTTTTCCCGGCGTACGATATTATATAAGCTTAGATATTGGAGACTAAGCAGCTTATCTCCTACAAGGTATCATTTGAAGATATTGTGTTGAGGCATGTTTTTTTCTCATAAACTCTTGCCAAACTCATCCCTGATTAAGCACCTTGAACAACAACCTAATGAGTAAACACATGATATTACTTTCAAGGTCCTCAAACCTCAGAAACCCCAGGTCCTTCATTCGACATAGAATATCTCACTTAGCTAATCATTATTTCTGTCTATGCTCGTCACATCCCTAGGGACATGTAATAATACATTATTTCACTTACTCCATTGGGCATTTGAAAGAAGGATAGCATAAACATCGATAATTAGTGAGTACCACATTGATGAGGATAAACAAAACACAAGTGGTTTTTAATGGTCTGGGTATGTCATAGCGAAAAAATCTTCGCTTGCGTGGACCCTGAGATTAGTTCACTCGCCCCGTATAGAAGTGTGATTCATTTTCCCGATTGAATACATAGCAATACATCCTTACAGCTTTCTGACTTATACAAGAAACAATTTTGACATGTGTAAATTGTCAAAAATATCAAAGGAAGTAGGCTTGGTCACAAGATGGTACATCCATATGGAGACAACAATCCATTCTTTCTCCTCCCTAACTCAACAAATCCATTCCTTCTGTTTTATATATGATAAATCCAATCATTCATACCTTTTAAACTATAATTTTGTTTGTGTATTTTTTATATATTTGTAATTCTAGCAATAAGATCTTTAGATCAAGGTTAATCTTGGATATAGTCCATAATACACGCTAATTACATTGATTCAACAAATACTTTTGTAAATAGAGTTTCAAATTATGTGAAACAAAGTGATATGTAAAATATAAATATTTGAAATTTTCAATAGAATGGAAATGAGTTTTTGAGATCATTGAAAACAGTTTTTAGCAAATGTGTGAATTAGTTTTATGAAATAATTAAGAAAATTCTTTTGAAATAGTGAAACGGGTAATTGCAAATATGTGAATCTAATTACTTGAAGTTTGGAATTGATTAATTCGAATATATTAGACTTTTAAAATATACTTCCTTTTATATAAAATAATTGAAGTTCTACATTTGTCCTAATTCAAACTTGCTTATGTATAACCAAAACTATAGAAAGATGTGCTATAATCTACAACATGAGATACACATCATACAAAAATATATTTCATGAAGAATCTCATGAGACTAATTTCATGTTCTGGATAAAGATATATTTTTCCATAGAATTGACCAAACATAAGAAAATTTGACTTATGAAAAACTGAGGACTTCAATTATTTTGAACGGATGTAGTATTAAACAAATTTCTATGCAATTTCTTGAAATATTTGAAATGATTTATTGAAATCACTAATTCCAATGTGTGAAATTGATTATTTCAAATATAAGAAACCAATATTTTCCAAATACATGAAAGATGCGAGTGTTTCAAATATGTGAAACTGATTGTTCCAAGGTGTGAAATTGATTATTTCAATATATATAAAACTAGTTCAGTCAAATACATGGTGCAATATTTAGTGTTCTCGGGAAGATGCTTATTACAATTTGTGAAACAGTTTTTTCAATTGAAATAGATTTTTTTTATTTGAGTTTCACTCTAACATGTTTTGTGAAATGTATGCTCTGAAATTTAAATGCCTTTTCTTACATTGATGTTTTCAAATATTAAATTTAGTTTTTTGAAAAAAATTGAAATCATTTTTGAAATGAAAATAGCTTTTGAAAATAATTGAAATTTGTTATTATTGAAAAGTATCATATTAGTTTTTTTCCAAATAACTTGAATATGTTTCACGAAAGAGTTGAAATCATCTCTTGAAATGATTGAAACCGGATTTTTCAAATCAGTGAAATAGTTTTCATAATGCGTGAAAGTAGTTTTATGAAATAATTGAAATGTCCTTTTTTAAATATGGGAAATGGGTTATTTCAAACATGTGAAACTGGTTGTTTTTATTTCTGAAATTGATTATTCCAAATATATGAAAAGGTCAATTTTCAGATATACAAGACATATTTAACATGTGAAACTAATTATTTCAATGCATAAAATTGGTTATATTTGAAATTACTATTTCAAGTTTTGAAAAACTTTGGATTATTTTGCATATTTTTAAAATAAAAAAAGTAAAAAAATTATGAAATGAAATTAAATTAGATGCGATAAATATATATTTAATTGGTAAGTACATTAGCTTAAAGTGTAAATGATGTATATGCAGGATTCTTCTAAGATAACGCATGGTGGGGCCTGGCCAGAAATATGAAGGTGGAAACCCTAGTAAAGAAGTGGAAACCTAGTAGAGAAGTGGAATACACTAGATACCTGGTCCATATAAAGCTAGCTTGCAATACCCTATTGGTGCATAGCTCACTATTAGCTAGCTGGTAGCACTCTATTTGGTGCATATCTCACCAATAGCTACCAGAATCGCTAGATTTACCAATTCCAGAAAAGAACCCTTATAGTACAAGAAAATGCCCTTCCAACTACCGGGTACCATTGGAAGATACACACTTCCGGTATCTCTTCCGTTAAAAGTTCTGTTAAAATATCGATGGGTACCTTCATTAATATTGATCATGCTTTCAGCAACCGATGCATTTGGGACCAAAATTACCATAAGAAAATCAAGATTTTTAGGTGGTACTTGGACAATTCGACTGAACATAGAAATGTTCCTTGCAGCGTGTAAAGGCACGAGCGCCCTTGGCTTTGGATACATCTAACTGCAAATGATAGCTCGGGCTAAGTTCGTACCATTTGGATGACAGTCCAGCAGTAACATGATTTGTGAGCCATGTAATGTTATTAGCAGGTGGTTTTATTCACACCTATTCTGCCTGTATGATATTTCGAATCATGTAACTTTTACAAAATAAAATAGTTGTCTGGCAGGAAATATTCCCCCCTTTTAAGGGAAAACTTGTGTGGTTATCCGAGCAATCACTACTTCCACAACGCTATGCATCTCAGTGTTTCTAACTACTAGTACCATTTCCCCCCTCGTTTTGCTAGCCACAGCTCCACCTGTTACGATCACTTCATTTTTGTCCCTAACTTTCTTTCAGTCCGGAGTTAGCAACATGTGAATAATTACCTCGATGATTTGGACCGGATACGTGGCAGGGGAACAGAAGGCACCATTT
>NC_041387.1:664757196-664770488 GCF_002162155.2 Triticum dicoccoides | reverse complement strand
GGGGGCAACAAAGAGCATAAACATGTGAAAACTAGTAAGGAAAACGTTGATGAGGAGAAGACACCCCCGCAATAAGGAGTTTGCCTACGCACTTTAGGTGTCTTTTCCCTTAAACCATGTACGTGGACCTCATTAATACTACTAGTCACCCTCTCCTCAATAAATACACTTGCAAGTCAAGCTCCCGTTGAAAAGATTTTTATGCGTTGCTTGGACAAAGGTGTGTTGCTTTTGTGACAAGGAGAAAACAATTCACCACTTATTTCTATCATGGTCGTTTCCCACACTTCTCTAGTGTGCTGTCTAGTGGGCGGTCGAAATGCCGAAATGGTTGTATTTTTAACAGGATAAACGTTCCAATTTTCTGCAAGTTAGCTACCAGCAATACCCATATATATGTCCAGTTTCCTACAACATGTGGAAGCACGACCTCCCGTGGCTTTTGGTAGAGACTGTGGCTCAGGCTACATTCAACCGGTTTGGATGATGGTCGAAGTAACAGGATTTGTGAATGAGTTATGTAATGTTATTATCAGTTGGTTAAAATAATTGTGTGTGTTAGTTACTGTGGAATATTCTTATTTGCCGAGGTGCAGGCACACCTATCTCCCTCACTTCATTTGGATCTAACTTCCTTTCACATGGGAGGCTGCACTGAGCAACATGTCACATGTGAATGATTACCTCGAGGATTTTGACGGGATTCGTTGCAGGAGAATAGATGGCGCCGTTTATGGAGGAGGCGGAGGTAGTCCTCCTCATCTTCTTCGGCGGCAAGGATCCCACGCACTACCCCAAACTGACTTTTTCCTGACGGCCAAAATCCGTCAGGAATGAACAGATATTGTCAGGAATGAGCCCCTACCGTCAGGAATTTCCCGTCAGAAACAGCTTGTCAGGAAAGATTCTTGTTCCTGACGGTCCCCATAGTGTTCCTGACGGCGATTCCTGAGGGGAGCCCCTAGCCGCCCGAACTCAAATTCCTAACGGCCCCACCGTTAGGAGATGCCGTCAGAAAACTGGCCGTCAGGAACATCTTCAGCTAGTGGCACTCAGGACCATACCTTCAGGAATGAGCTCAACATATATCCATGACGGCTAGCTTCGTCAGCAAAGTATGAAAACGGTCGTCAGGAATCAACCAAGACAAACTAAAAATATTATTGGAAAGCAGTATATATATATATATATATATATATATATATATATATATATATATATATATATATATATATATATTCACAGCCACATGCAAATCTTTTCACAATCATGCATACACAAAGGTCACACGACCCGGTTTAAAATCACAACAAATTCCTAGGCCACAATGTACCCATCCAATTTATTTAAATCTCATTGTTCACAAGATCCACACATTCATATCCAAGTCATGATTCATGGAAGCTCAACTTAACAGGAGGTGTCACCAAGTCAAAACACGCATACTAGTTGATTCCTAAATTGCCAGGAGAAGCAATTGACAAAGAAACCCTACCTGCACTGTAGTTCACAATATTAACCACTAGTTATACTACTGGAATTCCTAAATGTTTGTCCTGTGTTGGAATAGAACTATGCTCATCCGCATGAGTAGCATGAGGATGGTCTTCATCATGGGAACATTCTGCCAACGGAGTATCAGCATTCCCTTGGGCTTGGAAGGTTCCATTCACCTATACAACAGAAGAATATAGGAGATTTAAATGAACAACGGTGAAAGGCAAAACTGTGATACATACAGGTTTTCAAAGAGGTTGCAAAACTGTGATACATACAGGTTTTCAAAACTGCCACCAAGCAAGTGAAGAAGACTTCTCTTATTGCCAAGTACAGGCTGCAATTATGAAAATGTAACCGGAACATAATGAACAAAAGAAAAGAAAAGGGAAGAAAAATTAAATGGTTGCAATCCAATGCCCTATATCCATAGTATTCATGGCAAATGAAATTTTGTGGTGACCAACCCCCTTCATAACTTTACGTGATAGCAAACAAAATCATCACTTCATAGGAAAAATCTAAGTATGCCAAACACTAAACTGCATGTACAGAACTAGCACTACATGTAGAAAACTAGCAGTAAGCGGCATATTTATAGCTTTGCAATGCAAGTTCCGAACATCAGCAGTTTAACATCACTACAAGAACTTGCTGTATTTCAAGTAAGGATGGAACATGGGCATGAGCTAAAACAGTTGGAGAGCCTAAACAAGCTGCAAGGCAATCCGAATATTCATCATCTTGAAAATGTTAAAAACAAGAAGGAGGCGGGCGATGCAAAGCTAGCTGATAAGAAAAGACTAATATGACTGGAACTGTCCTGGGGTGGTTCCTTACAGACTTACCAGAAGTTCAAGTGGAGGTGCTTGAGGGCCTTCGCCCACCCAAGGGTCTGGTGAGGAGAACGGTGGCCCCAAGTACCTACAACGACTTCTACTCAGAAGCTGTATTCGTGAAGAAAATTATAATAACTGGGGACATACTCATAAATGCAAGTTTAGAGGAATATACATCGTGTAGTATAAGTGTTATTGGAGCAGCAGGGTGAAGCTAATGCACTGACAACCTTTTGCTATTCTACTTCTATGTTTGTGTACACAAGTTCAAGAGAAATGCAAAGGATGCCATCATTATAATTCAACTGTACTGATCATCATGGAACAAACAATTTATTGAAAAACAAACATGTTACATTTTAGATTAACATTTGTTGTAGTTTTGAATACAGAGCAAAGGTGCAGGAACTTACAAGACACTTTTGAACATTACATTATTGATGGGGCCACAATCTCCACTCTCAACCACATTTGCAAACTTCCAACTTCATGAACTTGCAAGTGTTCATCTTTGTTGCTGCCATAGGCCATTCTGCTTTTCCTACATAAGAGAAGATGCTCTTCTCACAAACAACCCACACTCAAAACTCGGACAAAACTCAAAATAGAATAAAACAGCAGTAGGTGAGGTTCAGAACGAGTTCATGCTGGAACACAATCAATAGGACACTAATATTTTCTCTGAAGTTGAACAAGAAATTTAAATCTAACATAGCATCAGATCTTCAGTCATGCAAACGAGCAAATAATTGAAATACTAAGGTGATAAAACTAGAACTAGATCATCTCAATTGGCAGCATACAGGAACACACATCTCACTAACTGAACAAGCAAGGGGTTCAAGAAATCAGCGAGGGAAGAGGTGAAATAATGGAGTACAGAACATAAATTTGGCTTCTGGAGCTTGGTGTTGCAGCAGTCTAAGACGTGGCTTTGAAGATGGAGAAGAACAGCAACATGTAGATGCAAGAGACGATCAGCAGCGGGTGTTGACAGAGTTCAGCAGCAAGCTGTCGTTGGGGAAGAGCAGCATCGTCGTTGGAGGAGGTAGAAAGTTTAAATTGTGCTGCAAAAAGGCTCTGAATACTAAATGAATAAATGTTCTATCAATTATCTACAAGGAAAGAAAACATGTATGAGAACAAATAATCATTCTCAGGTGGTTAGTCAAAATATACATGAAAGACATCTTCTATTCTGTTCTCAGGTGGTTAGGGATAGCAATATATGGACAAGGATGCCGCCAAACACACCAAGCATGATTTATTGAACATGTGCACATATGGTTACCCACAGAAGAGTTGACACATGATAACAATATATGGACAAAGAAAGCATTGTGTACCTTGCTGCTTACAAGGAGCAATCCCTCCCCATGGTCATCCTTCCATAGTTACTTGACCCCCTCCCCATGGTCTTCCTTCCATAGTTACAGATCTGAGAACACAAATTACATTAGTGATCCATAATCCACCATATTACGTAGAAGCATAATTTCTAACTCAGTCTGCAGGGCCATACATCTTTCCCTACATAAGGGAACATGTTTTTTCAACAAACTAGCCATACTGAGAGGTCAAATGAAACTGAATGCAACTTACCAACACGCTTTTGGTCTGAATAAATGATCATGAGCCACTCCAGAAACATAGCGAATTTATCACAAGTACTACAAGATTACTCAATCAACATCGTTTAAGTACAAAATGAAATTGTTAACTAAAAAGGCAAAATGTACCACTGTACACAGATTTGAAAACTAATTTTCAATCTTAAATAGCATTTTCTTCAACATATAGAAGTTCTTTGTATCGACATAAAATGCACAAAGTTACATATTCAAAATTAAGAATGAAATAGATTTTTTTGTAGCTCTGCAGCACATCTAAACTATTTGACACAACAGCCAGATTGGGTACGGAAGATGAGAAAGAGGGCCTGGACGGGCAGGGAGTCACCTCTGCACGGGGAGGGAGGCGGATCTGGAAATCGCCGGCCAGGGAGGCGGATCTGGAAGTCGCCGGCGAGTCGGAGTGGCGCTCGACGGCGAGGGGGGCGGCGCTCGACGGCGAGGGAGGCGGCCGATCGGAACTGGACGGCCGGTACGGGGGAAGTGGCGGTGCTGGACGGGGGAGGTGGCGGCGCTGGATGGGGGAGGTGGCGGTCATCGTGGGAGTGGGAGGAGTATCTCGATGGGGAAAAGTGGATCGTGTCAGGAACGTAACGATCTTTCGCCTCGGTTGACCATCCACGTCAGGAACACGTACACATTCCTGAAGGAGGTATCGCGGCCGTCACCAACGTGTCTGGCCGTCACGAAAAAGTCTGTTTGGGGTAGTGACGCCAACGTCTAGCTCCTCGCTGCCGGTCGAGGCGGCGGCCTCCGCCATGACCGTGGCTGCGCAGCTGTAGGGCGGCGAGAATCCGCCGCTCCTCGATGTAGGCGATGGCGTCCTGGATGATGGACGCCTTGTCCATCTAACGCCCGGCGCACGGACAAAATCAAATTAAACATGCATGCAGCATATGTAGAACGTGTTGGCAAGTGCTCCTCTCGTGCTGACGATCTGTACCTTGGTGATGTTTGGAACGACACGGCGGATGGCGTATAGCTTCTCGTTGAGCCTCCTGCGCCGGTGTCTCTCGTTGATTATCTTCCTCCTCTCCAAGCTGGTGACCTTCGTCGGCCGCGAGGTGGCGCCGTCAGGCGAGCTCGTCGAGTCGTCGTACAGGCCGGACAGAGAGTCCTCGGCCGGCAGGTGCATGCTCCAACAATCCATCCAACTTTAACGGTTACTTAGATCACAGCAAGATCAGGAAGCAGAGTGGACTAGGGTGTTCATGCTTGCATGCTGCAGGGGCTCACCAATCTGCGTTGCCGAGCTCGAGACCAGGGCCTCCCAAGAGAAATCCAAGCTCACGTCCATGTCGGACTCCATTGCTCGGCTACTCTCCTAGATCTGCTATTCTGCTATACCCTCCCCCTCTCTCCACTATTTGTTCTCCTGCTTGTTTAAGTTCTGCGTCGCTGGGCAGCGGAGCCATGCGTGGGGCTGACGTGGCAAGTGAGACCACCTTATCCTGATGCCACCTGGCGCCCTCTCGAGGAAGGCATCGTGGCACTGCGCGGTAATTGGCTGATTTTCTACTTTCGCATCGCTTCCCCCTAAATTCAGGACCAAATCTGGATCTGTGCGTTCATGTCACCGTCAATTTGGGTCCATGAACTTTGGCGCACAAGTTTTGCATCAAGGAAAAATATACTCCCTCCCATCCATAATTCCATATTACCGACTTTATGCTAAACCAACGTCAATTAATATGGATAGGAGGAAGTAGCATATTTAGACATATCTTGGGTTACAGTCAAAACAAAGCATCAGTTACCGAAGTTGATGGTGTGGATGAATTGTATGATAAGATTTAGTCCATTGGGTCCATTGAAGGGAAATATAATTATGTAGAAAAAACTAGGGTAAGTATAGCCAAAAACGTTGCCTAAACAAAGGGAGCCGCTACGCGTCGGCCGGCGGATGTATTAGAAACATCCGCCGCATGGAGCTCCGTTGGATCAGCGCCCTGACAGCCGTCGGATCTAACCACCGCGCGCGCGTGACCACCTCTTATTTCCTGCAGCAGGCGCTCTGTTTCGGAAACATATTCCCCTGTCCGCCGTCCTCACACGCTCTTATTTCCTGCATCAAGCGGCCAAGGGACGCCTCCATCACTGCAACAAAGGTCTTGTTGCAGAATTTTTTTTTTGCGACAGAGGACTTGTTGCCGATTTTTCTTTTTGCAACAGAGGTCAAGTTACATAATTTTTTTGTAACAAAGGTGATGTTGCAGAATTTTTTTTCCATCTTCACCTTTTTGCAACATAAGTGTTGTTGCGGAAGGAACTTCTGCAACACAAGTGTTGTTGCAGAAAAATTGCAATGGAAATCATGTGGCAGAAACACCATCGTCCCCCCGCGGTTTGCAACTCTGTCGTTGCAATTGCAATAGGGGGTGGTCGGGGACGACTGGAGCAGCTCCCCTTGAAGCACCGGTGGGTCACCTGCTTTGTAACAGATGAGAAGAAGACAGCGGTGGACAGAAGAAGAAGCTTCAAGTAGCGGTGACGGCCGGCTTGCCGGTGTTTGCCCGATCTGGAGGAGGGTGATGGGATGAGGCGAGGGGAGGGAGAAGATCTCGGCTGTCGAGGAGAGGAAGACAAAGGGAAAGGGGAAAAGGAGACCGGTGGCTGGAGACTCTTCTCGAGACGATAAGGTGGAGAGCTATGAGGGGATAAGCGGTGGTGGGCCCCAGGCGACACGCGTCAAGCGGGCGAGGCGGCGGACGCAGCGACTAAATCAACCGGTTGATTTAGAACGTTTCCCCTAAACAAATGATCATGACCATGTACATTTCTTCATAAATCAAAAGAGCAAGAGCACCCTAAAAAAGCCAGCGTGGAATGAATAGTTGGCATGTCACCAACGCATGCCAATCACCCTACAAATTTACACAGCGTGAAAGATTTGTTCAGTAACCTTAGTTGCATTTATAGAAAACTTATAGTTTCACAATCCCTAAAATCAATAAGAGAGTTAAAACTTGTAGTCATCTATTCAGCCCCCTCCCCCACCCCCTAGTTGACATCGATGTGGCACCAGCATATACTGCACCGCACGTTGTTGTCGGAATTAGTTGCAATATGCATCAACGAGATTTGATTACATAGCAGATGAACATCTGGACTTATAATATGAGAACCCAAATTCAAAATAGATATGATTTATTGTATTGTTGTAATACTTTTTTATGTAATTAGCATGCTTTGCAGGTGGCATGGTTTCACGGTGAGAGAAACATGTTAGTGGGGATCACCTATTTAGTTATACTAGAAGATAACACTCATGTTGCCGCATGGGCCGCTGAGAACATGGAGCTTTAAGAAATGGATAATTTGGCAAATGACATTAATGATTGCGTGATTAATTATGATAGTGTGATAGTGATTCGTGATTTGTTGATGTGAAAGGGCCACATGCGTATACAGACAGATAGTGATTTGGCATGCTCATGGTGTGGCGTACATGCATAATATGTTGATGCACAACTATTTAAGAATAGATGATAGGATGTAGCACTAACAAAAAAAATAGTTTTGCTAAACTGAGGGTGTAATTTTTTGAAAAGCGGATTCCCCGGCCTCTGCATCATCAAGATGTACATAACCATCTTTATTAAACAAAAAGTAGTTCGACTTGTCATGCTATTTCTTTTTTTTAAAGGAGGAACGAAGCCCCGGCCTCTGCATCAATTGATGCATGCAGCCATATTATTAAATAGGTAGTTAGGTATGAACACAAAGTCTTAGATCCACAAATGGCTCATAAACTGAGCAAAAGAAAACAAGTATAGAAAGTAAAACTGCCACATCCGACAAGTCCAAAAACAGACTACGATACCTATTCACCTAGCCTATTATTAGCTCGCCGTCCAAATCGGCTGAAGATAGCATGTGCGACCGTCTCCCACTGGTTGAACCCAATAGCCATAATCTGCCTGGAGTCCGCATGAGTGAGTAACAACCACGTACGGATCCAACCGGTGGCTTTGTAAATAACCTGTAAAAAGTTGTTGAAGTTCTTGTCATTAAAAATCATGTCGTTCCTAGTGTTCCATATAGCCCAAAATAATGCACATATTCCAATCCGTATATGTTTAGCTATGGATACGTCTACTCCGTTGAGCCACGTCCCAAATAGCGTATTAATGCTCGTCGGTGGATTAATATTAAAAGCTATATGCACAGTGCGCCATGGTAGTTTTGATAGTGGGCATTTGAGAAAGAGGTGTCATCCATTTGTTAATTACCAGCAGACAACAAAATGGGTCAAATGATTGGGCAATGCCATATGCAGTGCTCTGATAACTATATGCATTGTGGTCGGGGTCCCTCCGTAGTTAAATTTGAAAGCGATGTGACATGGACAGTGCACAGATCTCTTGCGGTGTGAGGATTGTAGTGCATTGTGCCATAGTGCTGCTATGTGTACTATTATGCTTATGCACGCCATATGCTTCTGCTGAGTTAGCTGCACTACCCCCATACAATTGCTATGACAAGTGGGAAATTGGTTGTGAAAACCATTTAAAGGTCTAGAGTGAAATTTTTAGAATTGAATCAGCGTGATTTAGCAAAAAGAGTCTTGCTTTGAAACCTCTTCGATTAAAAGGATTTTCATAGCAATTTTTTAGGAATATAATCCTTGGCAAATTTTCCTATATGGGTCGTTTGATTCGTATGATTTTGAATCCTATATGATATATTCCTAGGGATTCCTTTGTACTACATTTCATAGGAATTTTAATATCCACTCAAACATCTTGGAACTACCCTTTTTTTATTGCAATCAAACAAATAAAAATCATGTAGGATTACACGTATTCACGAAAAAAAAATCTTGTAGGATCTAAAAGGACATGATTGTAATTCTACATTTTATTCTGTTCCTACGTTTTTGGAATCCTCCGAATCGGTGAGGCCCTCAACGTGCCCAAGGAGCTGAACAAGTGGCGGCTGCCATATGGTTTACACCTGAGATCCGTGCAGATTATGTCTCTGAGATTGATTCACGGTTATGTGATGTTGTTGTGTGCAAATTTTACTGTTATTTATTGTTCATCTTGACATGTCTATATACATAAGTAGTTGATCCCATTACTTTACTTATCTCAAAATGTACACGCCACCTCATCAACCTGTACTATTTTTATTTCTCTCAACATGCAATAAGGGAAATGGTACATATGTTATTTCTCTCAACATGCACACTTCCCACTTCATCAACCCCACCACTTTCATTTCTCTCAAATTGTATGAGAAATACTACATATATTCTATAAATATCTTATAACTGTATAATAATCAAATACAACAAATAGTATGTTTGTAGTCTTCACTCTCATATTCAAATTTTAGACAACCAAATCTCATCAAATATATATTGCAACAAATTTCTGCAGCAACGCGCGGGGTATCATCTAGTTTCTAGTAATTTTTACCAACACGTGCAAGCTAGAAAAATACCGGTAATTGTACTTTGTTCATGACCACATCAATGCACGATACAACATGTAACATGGAGCAAACATGCCTGTCGCCAACAGTGTCTATTTCTAAACTGCTAATCAGTTATCACCTAAACTGAAATATATGTTGTCCGAAAATGCTTTCAGTTAAACTTGTGTAACTTTGGCTATCAAGAAAAATTAAAGTTGTTCGCATGGATAAGTTCAGTTCCTTGTCATCGAAAATAGTTCCACAACTTATACTTTTGTATAATTTTACGAACACATAGCTAAAAAATGTCGATTCAAAGGTGTATGTTGCAGGCGTGTCAGTCCCCGAAATGACATGTGTATTTTTGTTAATGTCTAGAATATTGCTTATCATTAGCGTCTCTGTTGGTTGGGGATTAGACTAATCCAAAATCGGCCATTAACGGTCCAATATTAATTGGCCATTTTTTGTTGCAAATCACATGTTCCCGACACTAAAATATGCTATATTCAATACAAAAAAGATATTTGACAAAATTGTTGCCTTGATTCCTTGTCTTTGAATCCTTGAACAACACTAAAATATCAGGTTCTCTGATTCTCTCAAAGTCACAACCAAAACAAATTGCTAGCAAACAACAATACATCACACGTAGTGCTAGGAATAGACCCGAATTATTGGTAGATTCCCGACAAATGGCTTGTCAGAGTGATAAATTGCCCCAACTGATTAATAGTGACAATATGGGATAATCTAATCGGTCACCACCGAGTAGCAATAAATTGGCCGATAAATCGCTGAATCGGATGATTTTTGGAACAGTGGTTTTCATTCAGTGGGAGTAAAAAAAAGTAGCTCTTGCTCCATTTCTTTTACTCCAAAAGTTATATTCCGGTCCAACACAACGAAAAATGACGAGATGCCATGGAATCGGGAGAATAATGCACATAGTTAATAATCTTGCTATCCTTATTGTTAAGAATATCCAGTACTCCAAAACTTTTCAATGCACCGAGACTCACCTAAAAGTTTCATTAAGAAATGACAATAATGTAGGATGTAGGAACAACACGCATCTTCCATGTAAAAAAGTGTGCAGCACTAATTTTAAAGGTAAGTGGAAAACCAAAAGACAACTTCAGTTCTGACTTGGTGGCTGAAGCGCCGGGGCACACGACGTAGACACCTACCCGTAACTGGTCACAGATCCTAAGAATATCGAAAAGATATTTTTTGTTAATTCTTACTCAACACCATTAAAGATAGATAGAAGAAAAACAGAGAGTGCACGTAAAAGAGATAGGATATCATTTTGTTCACATATCAACATATGCTTACACAAGTCTGCAAAGCTACATCTACCAGTTATATCTGGACAAAGGACGACACATTCCATTTTTAAGCTGAAGGTAATAATTTATATGATAGAAAATTAATTATTTGCTGTCTATTTTTCAGAAAACTGACGCAAGTGATCATTATTGGAGTCGATACAAATAATTCGGTGAAAACCGACTCCATGGAGCGATGCCAATATAAAAAATGGTACTACTGCAAGTCTGCCACCCCGCTCGGTTGCTTGGGCCACAAATGCCCCCCTCCCCCCCACGCGCGCGCACACACACAGCCAAATAAATATGAGGAAACATGCATACAAACAAAGTGCGGTCACGTTGCGTCAGTGTGCAAGTTTTAGGTTTCTACTCCCTCCATAAAGAAATAATGATCTAAACGCTCTTATATTTTTTTACAACGACAATATTTTTTCTATAATCAAGTGAGAGAACTCGGATTTCTTTTCTTTGATAGGGCACATATGCTGGCCAATGAATTGCTGGCCACATCCATCTCATCATCCTAGAATGAAATAGAAAGGAGAAAATAACAATGACTAAAACGAGTGGGGATCTGTAGCTTTCGTACTAGCTAGCCGTGGGCTCCGGCTGGTGGACCTTTTTCATTCTTTTCTATGTGCAGTATATCGTTGGCTGGTTGTATATAGCTCGATCCCGTCTATGTATAGCTAGTGGATCCGAAAGCTAAGTTTCCAAATGCCTCTTGGACCACGCTAAAGCATAGCCAAGCCAGCTCACAAACTCAGATGCGTTGTAGCTAGAACGATGTTGCGTTGGTAGCTAGCGCTCGCTGTTTTTGTCTCTACGCTCCGCCTGTGGCCTGTCGGCGTACCGATCTGGGCGGCATATGCATGCATGTGAGAACAATCCTAGAGGCACTGTCTAGGATACGTCTGCATGTTTGCCTGTCGGCTTACCGATCTACACGTTTTGTCTATATCTATATCCGTGACATATACATGCGCCATAGCATGGCTTACAAAAGAAATCGTTCGTTGCAAACCAGCCTGTGGTTGGATGGTTAGAAGGACAGTGATATCACCTGTCCATCAGAGTTCAAGTCTCAGATTGACATAGATGCTTGCATTTTTCTAAATTTATTTCAGGCCTTCCGGCAATGTGCGTTCAGTGGGATGAGACGTTCCTGTCGACTACTAAGGCATTTGTGGCGACTTTGTCAATCTCAAGATGATGTGCCGGCTCAGTCTCTTGAAGATACTCATGGGGGTAGGGTGTGCGTGCATACGTTCATAGGGGTGAGTGTATGCTCGAGTATGTGAGCGACTTCGATTGTACTGTGTTAAGAAAAAGCGATCGTCTTTTTTCTTCTTTCTTCCCTAGAACTTACCACATGCAGTCAGCATCATGTTACTCTATATATAATTATTTTATTTATCACATTAATGTATTTTTAAGTTTTACAAAGAATCTGAAACGTATCATGGATACAGGTATTGCGTAGAAATGTTCACATCTAAATTTTCATAGAACAATATGATCATCTGGGACCTGAGTGAAACTGAGAACCCGAGAGTGCTAAAGATTATGTTTCAAAACTTAAACCCTTTGCCCAATGGCAGCCTCTGACGTTGAACTTGGCTATGCCAACTCCACAACCTTGATAGTGAAAAGCTTACTCCCTCCTCCTTCGTTTACCTGGCCCGGGAGCAAAAAAAATATTTAGAAAGGAGACACATGCCCGGTCTTAGATTGAGGCCCCCTTATAGTCCTAAAAGCAAATAAGCAAAGGAAAATAAGCGAGCAAATCAAACTAGAGAAGTTCGATACATGGCCAACCGCAAGGCACATAGCTACGACCACACCCTCTGTCGGAACAAAGAAGCCTTCAAGGCGAGTGCCTAGCCTGAAGCGTCGCATAGACAATGGCATTCTTGGTGATGTACTGCTCAACCAGCGGCTTGTCCTGCACCTTGACCAAGAGCTTCCACAACTGCAAAAGGATGACATGTTTGTAAATGAGGCCAGCTGGATGCTTGTATACCCTCTATTAGTGCTTTTGTTCAAGAATGATTTTTTTTCCAGAATGACCAACTTCTCTCTATTAGTGCTTTGTTACCAGAGGTCCATAACGATCACGCCATAGCAGCAAAACGCATCCATGCTAACTTTCGCTCACTACCATTAGTCCTTTGAATCGACCGATGTATAAGACTGCGAAAATCCCGCTCCATGAGCACCATGTGGCTTCATGGACTACACTCCACAAAAACGAGCAAACATGCACTGGAAAAGGATAAGATCGCAATCCACCTCTTCCCTGCATCAGACGCATTTACCATCGCCTGGCCCCTTTCGTTTACGCACTTGGTCCCCGCTTGGGATTCTATTTCGCGCCACTTGCCATAGAAAGATCTTAATCTTAGCTAGGAGTCGAGCTTTCCAAACGCAATGAGGGTTAGCTTTAAATAATTCCCTATACAAAGAACCCATGGAAAACAACCCTGAAAGGTTCAACTGCACGATACCTCTCCTGGCTCCTCCAAAAGTGTAATGCTCCTCAGCTCTTTGGATAAATCCTGCCACTATAT
>NC_041387.1:664743562-664756842 GCF_002162155.2 Triticum dicoccoides | reverse complement strand
AGCTCCTTCTTCGTGCGACATGTGCGCTTTACTCACTTGTCCTTGTCAACACGCTCTGTTTTAGCAACTCATGGTGGCTTTACTTTGGAAGGGGCAATGTTTAGCTGGTATCAGTAACCCACATTTAGCCTCGCAGCAAAAGTGAGTCCATTTTGACCGTGGGGCAACAAGTGCGTCTCTCTCTCTCTCTCTCTCTATGTGTGTGTGTGTGTGTGTGTGTGTGTGTGTGTGAATCTCCTCACAATATGACATGATTGGCATTTCGCATTAGTAGGTACACGTACGTACTAGATACTGTGTATGTGGTTTACCCGTGATCAAACCCCGCATACATATGATAATCACATCTACATCTACGCACATGACCGGTCTTAGATTGAGGCCCTAATAGTCTTAAAAGCAGTGTGGAGTAGTTCCAGCAAATAAGCAAAGGAAAATAAGAGAGCAAATGAAACTAGAGAGGTTCGATACATGGCCAACCGCAAGGCATATAGCTACGACAGCACCCTCTGTCAGAACGAAGAAGCCTTCAAGACGAATGCCTAGCCTATGTTCTCTCGTCGAGAAGCGCCGCATAGACAACGACCTTCCTGGTGATGTACTGCTCAACCAGCGATTTGTCCTACACTTTGACCAAAAGCTTCCACAGCTGCAAAAGGATGACATGTTTGTAAATGAGGTCAGCTGGATGCTTGTATACCCTCTATTAGTGCTTTTGTTCAAGAATGACTTTTTTCGAGAATGACCAAAGTTCTCTCTATTAGTGCTTTGTTACGAGAGGTCCATAATGACCACGCCATAGCAGCAAAACCCATCCATGCTAACTTTCGCTCACTACCATTAGTCCCTTGAATCAAATGATGTATAAGTCTGTGAAAATCCCCAGGCTCCATGAGCACCATGTGGCTTCGCGGACTGCACTCCACGAAAAACGAGCAAAATGCACCGGAAAAGGATAAGCTCGCAATCCACCTTTTCCCTTCATCAGACGCATTTACCACCGTTGGCCCCTTTCGTTTACGCACTTGGTCCCCACTTGGGATTCTATTCCGTGCCACTTGTCACAGAAAGATCTTAATCTTAGTTGGCAGTCGAGCTTTCCAAATACCCATCCAATCACAATGAGGGTTAGCTTTAAATATTTCCCTATACAAAGAACCCATGGAAAACAACCCTGAAAGGTTCAACGGCCACGATATCTCGCCCGGCTCCTCCAAAAGTGTAATGCTCCTTAGCTCGTTGCATAAATCCTGCCACTCAATCCTCTTGGCCTGAACCATAGTCCGCTGAAACCTAGGGAAGGGGGGGGGGCAATTATCCCCTACCGAACACTCGGCCACCATGGCATTTGGATTGTCACATGTCGCAAAAAGGTGGGGTAGCGATTTCATAAGACTACCCATAGTGGGGACTAACTTAGACATGTTACTAGTCTATGTTACTATCTCCATAGTGGGGAGTAAAATGTGTGTGATGTCATGCAACACTTCATTTATTAGGTTGTAGACTCATCTTGTCTTGGTATGTATAATGTTACTCATAGTGTGAGTAACATATTATGTTACCACATGCCTCCCTTTGCTCATTAATTACGTATCACGTAATCTATTTTGTCTAGATATGTGTGATGTTATGAGCTATGTTACTTCCACTATTGATAGTCTAACGGTGTGTGCCTACACCAAACGTCCAACCAGAATTGGGACAGCCGCCCATGATTCACACTAAATCTAGTAGCCAAGTGCAATAGGGGTAGGACTTTCTGCTCTGCCCTGGCGAATTGAGACTTCTTTGCTATGGGTTTGACCTGCGAGCTCCCTGCAATCAAATATTTACTCCTGAATATATCCAAGCATAAGCCTCCCAGCTCTATTAAGATTTTTCATGCCCACTTGGCCACCAAACACCAATTCAAGATTTTTGTGTTAATGATCCCGAGACCCCCATTTTTCTTGGGAGAACAAATCGTCTCCTAGCTAATCATGTGGTATTTTTGTTTTTCCTTTTTCTATCTCCTAGAAAAAAACACAATCTCCCTTTGTCAAATTGCTCATCATGAACCCCATCCTTTAGCATGTAGAAGCCCATTACGTATACAGGCACGGTGGTAAGACAATCGTTTAATAGTGTTAACCGTCCTCCCGACACAAGTAATCTGCCTTGCCAAGGCTCTACCCTGCCCGCTACCTTCCCAACAACGTGGTCAAAGTCCGATATCCCGAGGGCACGGTTGGCAACTGACATACCCAAGTATGCGATGGGTAATTGCCCATCTTGCAGTTCATGATATAATCTGCCCTAAAAACCGTGACTCCAAAGCTACGATCCCTCAATCTTCTCTTGTTTTGACTATCAATTAGATCAACCATATATGACTAGTGGAACAGTTTTAACATGGTCTCTCTTACCTCATCTTTTCACATTTTTTTTTGGAAAAGGAGGATTTCCCCCGGCCTCTGCATCATGATGATGCATGCAGCCATATTATTAACCTCATCTTTTCACATGAGAGGCAAGAGTATAAAATAGATCTAAGACGTTGATCTCATTAACTAGTGGCCTGCTTAATTTTTACCTTCTTACCTCACATTTAAAAAGAGGGGAAAGAGGGACCATGTTAAAATTTGCCATGACATGTGTGCCATAAAATTATACCATTCTAAATGTATGTAATGCTATATTATCTTATGACATATACTTAGTCAAACTGAGCTGAACGCCATAGTGTATTTGTTGCGTTGCTCCCTTCAAGTACCGCACTAACATTTTTGTCAACCCTTGTTTGGCAAATGCTGCTCAGTAGAAATAAACAAGAAGTCCTTTTTACTGGGGATAAAAACTAAAAAGGAGGGTAAAATGGTAGCAGATCTGTCTGTGTGGTAGGCTGAGGTCCCTGCGTGATGGGCAGTATTTGGCAAAGAGCGAGGTGGTGGTCTCCATTGCTTCTCATGCACCTAGCTGCCTGCTCCACGGTCGGAAGATGATGAACTGTGGGCTGCTTCTCTGAAATTTCATAGGAAACAGTTCAATTATATTACAACAACGTAGCAAAAGAAATCTTTGCCGAGCACGCGGGAGTTATTTCTCTTTCTCGGAGTGAACTGATGTGAGAGCCAGAAATATTTTTCTATTCTCTGCATCCGCAAATATATGTAGCTACTGGCTTTTGTGCGGCGGGCTCCCATTCCATTTACTGCATTTGTGTGTTCATAAAATCTTGCTGCTTTTTTTTTGTGAGAAGGGGACCTGCACTCAATAATGTTCATGTATGGGCCATGACCGATAACTATGTGCTTGTGTTTAACCGATGGTTCCAAATATACGCCGCTGTCGCTTTGTCACCACATTGAATGTTTGTGTAACAGCAACATGTGCCCAGTTAGCACGTTTATACTAATGTTGCTAGTAAACAACACAGTGGCCAACTCCGTTGATATTTCTTGGAGTAGGATGAGTGGATTTTTTAAGCATGGGGGAACTGGAGCACTTCATTTTAATTAAAAAACCTAAAATGTTATTTTGAAGTTTTAGTAATAACATATGTTTAAAGAAATATGTATGGATGTTCTCTATATACTTGTTAATTTTTGTCCAATAATAAAAATATAAAGATTTGCTAATTCTCTAATCCTACACTACTTGATTAACCAAAAAAATGAAAAAAAAATCCCTTCGAATCTCCGCGTAAAATTCAAAACGGTGTACAAGTTAGATGAGACATAGTTATTTCTCATTTAGATGAGAGCTAGATACACCTAAAATATATTATAACCTACAAAAAAGAAAAAAAGGGTTAAAAAACCTATTTTGAAGGTTTTTACATCTCACATACAAACCATGGAACTTGGTAGATATATAATACACATATATAGAAAATTTCAAAAATGCTAACCAACATGTGATTGGATGGTTAGGAGGACAGCGGTACCCCCATCCCACCAGAATTCAAGTCGTAGACTTGACATTGGTGCTTGCATTTTTTTTTGAATTTTTTTTTAAAATTTCAGCTATGTGCGTTTAATGGGAGGAGACGTCCCTGTTGACCATGAAGGCGTCTCTGACAACTTCGTTAATCTTATCTTAAAATGATGTGCCGGCTAAGTCTCTCGATGGTGCATGTAGGGACAACGTGTGCTCAAAGTGCCGGTGCTCCAAAGTGACTCTTCGGTATGCGTACTGCATTGCATCGTGCTACTATGACTACATATACCTCAGTTACACACATTTTTATTAAAACTAGCTACTTGTGCGGTGCCCTTATATATGCCTTGTAATAGCATATTTCGCATACTCCCATAGGCCGGCCGGCCCTTATCCGTATACTAGTCCTTCGTTCTCCATGAATGCCTACGCTCTGCACTCGGTATCTTCCTTTTCTTCTTCACCCCCGTTGAGACCGGACCGGCTGCATGCATGCATGCTCATCTCTACCTCGTGAGCTATATAGATGGAGGTGAAGGCGAAGCCGGCGAGGGGCGGGAAGAGGAGCAGGGCGAGCGGCGGCATGGCGGTGGTGCTGCTGGAGAAGAAGGAGTCGGAGAAGGAGAGGAGGAAGCGCATGAAGGCGCTCTGCGAGAAGCTTGCATCCCTAATTCCAAGAGAACACTGCTGCTCCAGCACTGTAAGAACACGTACGCCTCTTCTCATTGCATGCGGCCGGAGCATGCCTGAGCAGCTTCATGGCCAGCTTTTTCACTCCATGTTTATCTAATTATCCTGTGCTCTCGTCTCGAAAAGGAATGATCTTTACTCGGAATGTTTCATTACTAATGGTTTTCTTTTTCACATGGGCAATGGAGTGATGCACATGGCCCTACCTTATCTAATTCAATGTTCTACAGTATATCCAACCGAAGAAAAACGACATAAGCGCCACGCAGGACCGTCATAGTAAAAAAGGTAACATCAACCAAAAGTAACAAGAAGATATGAATCCTCTTACCTCAGAAATCCTATTGCTAACACCGCAAAAAAAAAAATCCATGCTAACCATATATTGATTGAATAAAATAGACCGACCATCTCTTATCAGTTGCACCCAGAGACGGTGAACGCACAGTTCTCCTCCTGGCTCAAAAAAGACCATGTATGGATCCAATTAATAGCTTTGAAAATGACATGTAAAAAATTTGGAGTTTTCGATTGGTTAAAGAGTTGAAAGACAACTATCGCGGTAAGTTTCCTTAGCCAAAAGTAAAGCACAAACTTCAACACAAATCTGAGCTTTAATGCTAGGATGAATACCCACCAACTAGTACCCAAACGTATTCAAACTACTTGTAGGTGGAGATAGATTAAAGACAGCATGAAGTACATCATAATAATTTGGCAAGGGGGAACTGAAGGAAAATACACTGATCTTCATTGCCGCAAAACAGCATTTTTTTTTCAACCTTGTCACTCACGCTTCTTGTGGTTATTCTTAGTTAAGATCACTTTTCTACCTAGGTACCACAAAAAACAATCTTGATTTTAGTTAGAACTTTAAGCTTCAAAATATACTTGTGATGAAACGGCGGACCATCATTCACCAGGTCTGTATACATGAATTTCCGAGAGAAAAACGTTGGAGGAATTCAACTTCCAACTGGAAAGTGTCTTGTTCGTCATTGAGGGTGACTGTCATCAATCTATTGATGAAGTGCAACTAGTTCATCCACTTCTCCCGGATGAGAGACCGTCTAATTGCAACATTCAACGGAACATGTTCCAACACTGATGCAATAGAGGTCCCCTTCATCTGCACAATGTTTTAAAGACACGTGCATTGCAAAGCTAGAGGCCTGTTCCCCAGCCACGTATCCTCCCAACACCTTGTGGTTAAGCCATTGCCCATCACAAAGGATCCTCTACCAAAAAAATTACTTTTGACCCCCACAAACCTTTCCAAAGACGCGGATCAATGAGTTTGACTTGAACCCGAGACAAGGTTTTTTAGTGGAGATACATATTTCTCAACAACTCCTGCGAGACCCCATCATTAATAAGTAATTTGAACAACCATTTGCTGAGCATACACTTATTTTTTATTTTGAGATCCTTCAGACCAAGACCACCTTGGTCTATAGGTCTATAAATGGCACTGCATCTCGTTAGGCAATATTTGCTTTTGTTTTCATCCGATTGCCAGAAGAATCTAGATCTATAGAGTTCAAGTCTTTTCCTGACCTCTTTGGGCACCCCAAAGATGGACACATGAACATTGGTAAACTAGTTAGTAAACTAGTTAGGACCAAGGTGTCTCTTCAGCAAATGGTACCACATATCGTTGAAGTTACTAACCAAGATGTCAAGTCTTTTCCAAACCACTTTGGGTACCACATATCATTGAAGAAAACCCACAATTGGTCTTACATTAGATGATTTTGTAATTGAAAAGGTTTTATTATGTGTGGTTGTGCATCTAGATGCAAATTAAGACCAGTAAAAATAGAAATCTTCCATTTTCTAAAAAAAATAAGGGTTGTTTAATCCAAGTAAATCATGTCAAGAAATAAAATTTGAAAATTCTTTCACGTAATGTTTTAATATGGTTGTTCCTTAAATGTGTACGTAGGATACAATGACCCAGCTAGGCAGCCTGGACGTGGGGGCGTCATACATCAAGAAGCTGAAGGAGAGGGTCGACGAGCTGCAACGTAGGAGGAACTCTGTGCAGGCCTTGGATACCTTAAGAGGAGATACTAGCATCCCAACACCCACTACCACCACTACCACAAGCAGCGGTGCAAGGTCGCCGGAAGAAGAGAAAGCTTGGGAGGCATTGGAACCAGTATTGCAGGTGCGGCAACACGACGATTCAAGCATGGAGGTGAGACTGATATGTTGCATGGAGAGGCCGATCAAGCTCCATGAGGTGATCACCATCCATGAGGAAGAAGGTGCTGAGATCATCAATGCCAATCGCTCTGTTGCTGGCCACAAAATGTTGTACACTATACACTCTCGGGTACGTCTACATAGGTTCAACCTCTTGCTTTTGCACATAGCAAAAAAATCTATGTTTCAAAATGTATGGTGCACAAGAGTCTTAAGGACTCAAGTTTTGGACAATAATTAATTACACCTATAAAATATAGTTTATATTATATGGAAATCATATAACTAGATTCGTATTCAAAAGCACCTGATTCTGAATGAAATGATTTTTGTGCCAAAAACAGTTTTCCCTTTTGGAACTTTGGATCAGTAGCCTTATAAAAATATTTGACCATAATTATTTGAGGGGTATCCATTTGTTTCTAGTGTAATATTACACTGAAGAGCAAAAAATAGGAACCATGGATTCCTCCCAATCATTTTCTTATAAGTTGTGGAACCATAACAAGTGGCAAAAATTTGGGAGGAAATCTAGCCAAAAAGTTCGAGAACAACTTAGATGTACATACGTGCCATACACATCTTAATATGTTTTCATTTTAGTGCATGTTTCTTTATTTTTCGTCTCTCTCTACTTTTTTTATGAGAAAAACTTTTGATCTATTCATCAAGTGTCAAGGTAGTACAAAGAACACAAGAAATAAAAAAATACATTCATGTCCGTAGACCACCTAGCGACGACTATAAGCACTGAAGCGAGCCAAAGACGTGGCTCCGTCATCGCCCCTCCCTCATCGGAGCCGGGCAAAGTTTGTTGTAGTAGACAGCCAGAAAGTCGTCGTGCTAAGGCCCCATGGGACCAGCACACCAGCAACTACCACCAATGAAGAGATGTGTAGGTAGGAAGGGTACAGTCTGGAGACACACAAACAAAGACAAACGAATACCAGATCCACGTCGAGCCACCGAAGACAAACACCGACCGAATCCCATGAGATCCGCTGAAGACAAACCACCACACGCCCTTCGATGACACTAGAAGCACCACCGGGACTGGGTTAGACGGGGAGAACCTTATTCTATCTTCAGAGATTCGTCACCGCCTCGTCTCTCTAAGCAGGACATAAACCCTAACAAAACTCAAAAAATCATCTAAAACGGAGCCCTCCTGCCGGCAAAGGCCAAAATCCACCACGCCTCCATGTCCCTAAGACCACAGGAGATGAGGTAGATCGGTGACGGTGCCGACGGGAGGCATGAGAAACAAGCGAAGGGTTACTCGTTCCTCTCTACTGTCTAGAAATGTCTAGTAAATTTAATTATATACGACCGCAACATCTTTCTTTTGTATTTCATGATGGAGGACTGGTTTCTATCAAAATATCTAACATTGATCTATCTGTGCCTCAAAGTCCAATTAATTAATTGCATAAATTTCCTCTATAATTTGCAGGCCTTCAGCTCGAGAATTGGCATAGATGTTTCAAGGGTTTCTGAACGACTGGGGGCATTGGTTTGATAGTAAATGGATTTGTACAAAATATATACATAATTATATAAAATGAATATCACATGGATGGTACATAGATGTCTAGTTATTAATTGACGAGAAATAGGGGATGGAAACACCTTAAGTAGCCGGTAATTCACGTCTAAGCCAGCGCTCATTTGCACTCGATGAACAATAGATTCAAAACTAGTAAAAAAATCAAATAATTCTGAATTTTTTTAGCATAGAAGATGCTCATGTGCACAAGGAGCGTGCAAATTTTTTGTTTCTTTCAGAGCCTTTCTTTTGTTTTTTTATCCACGACCTCCTCGAATGTCCAAACATAATGAATTTTTGCACGCACATCGCGCATTCGAGCATCTTGGATGGAAAATTTTATTAGAATTTTTTATTTTATTTTGCTATTTTATTTAAATTTGATGTTCATGTCCAGGTGCAGACGCACCTAGGCAGAATCGCCGCACTCTTAATTAGGTCTACACCTGAGCACTGAATCACCGCATTCTTAGTTAGCTCGTTATTGTCTTCTCCATGTTAATTTCACAACGTGATGTATGACAAAGATTTTGATCGATCTTCGATCAAGAGTCACCTGTAGAAATTTATAGTAACATGTTTTGGGTTGCCATAGTTTGTTATGCATTGTTAATTATTCCCTCCGTTTCACAATATAAGACTTTTTTTCAAGGTAACATAGCTTGGAAAATCGTTTTATGTTGTGGGACGGAGAGAAGTGTTCTATCTTATCTCGCCCTTCTAGATTTAGTGTTGTATAAACCGAACATTCTTTTGAAAATGCTTGTCTTGTCTGGTGATCTAAATGTGCAGCTCCGACTTTTTTCACATGAAAATCAGGCACCGTCGTGCATGCGCAGCGATAGGGTCCTCAGGTACACCGATGGAGCCAACGCGACTCCTCCCAAGGAGCTCGTCAGCAACAATGATATAGGTGGAACCAATAAGGTGACAAACCACGAGTGTGAGTCTTGGGTTGAGCAAGACCAAGTGATGTGGAGTTCACTGCTTGCGTCAATATCACCAGAGCTGCTCGAGTAGGTGTGGGGTTGTGTCAACCATGGTGAGCCCTGGTCTACCTTTGGGGTGCATGTTCTCCTCTCATCCATGTAATTGGCAAATCTGAGGAAGAATGTCTCTCGGTAAATGACTACATAAAAAAGTAAAGGAATTCACCGATACTATGGCCATGCTAGTATCTCCACTCGCTCTCGTCGAAGACGACATGGTCTCCTATGTGTTATGTGGCCTTGGATCTAACTACAATCCCCCGTTGTCGTTGATTACAACTCAAACAAAACCGCTATCCCTTGGTGAGTTGTATTCTCGTCTACTTTCTTTTCAAATCATGTTGGGGCGGCAATACCTCTCCTTCCAGGGCAACTCTTCAGGCAACTTTACCCCACCTGGCCGTGGTGGCGCGAAACATGTCATAAATCTCAGAACCCAATAGGGGGTATTAAGAGATGCACTTTCACAATGTTGCAAGCTCCAAATTGATCTAAGCATTATGTATTTATTAAGGTGAGTTGTTAATAAGACATAGAATTTAGGGTGTATTAAGAGATGCACTTTCACAATGATGCACTTTCACAATGATGCAAGACTTTGATCTTTCCGTGCAAGATTTTGTGTGTATCGGTGTTGATTGTGTGCATCCTAGTAGTGATCATTATGTTTTGTATCCCCTCGATGCTCCATTTGACTCAATAAAATCCACCCTTTATAAAAAAAATCGGTGTTATACGACCTGGATAGGCTAGTTAGTTCATTTGGGTACAACTAGTTAGTTATAACCCTAACAAACCACAACTTGTATCAAAGCAGACCGAGCTTCCCCGTCGTGTCAAAGTTGGGCTAGCCCATATATCTAAGGGGAGGGTAGTGCGTTGTGTACCAATTTGCCTTTTAAACAACGCCTTAAGTGCCAAATAGGAGTTGTGTCTTCGTTGTCCGTCCAGTCGTTTGATGAGTGTTTGAGGGTCCGGTTGTAGATGCTCACGAAGACTATACCTTGCTTATAGCGAGTATAGCTTCCGTCTCGCAGAAGCATTTTAGTCCCCTCGTAAACTAGGCCAGCCCGTTTTGGTTGTTGGCGACGTTCACGTTCGATCGCTCGTTGTAGGTGCAGGTTCATTCGAGTTGTTTGCCTTTTTTGTTTCTATAAGTTTTCTCATTCGGTTTCTTTGTTTCTTCACACTTTTCTTTGGTATTTCTATTTTCTTTTTGTACTTTTTCTTCCCTTTTCCTGTGATTTTTTGCTTTATTTCTTTCATAGTTTCTCTGTGTTTTCTATTTTTCTCATTTTGTTTTTTTCCAGATATCTTTGTTTATTTATGGTTTTGTTGGTTTTTGTGGTTTCTTCACAGGTTTTCTTCGTTTCTTTTAGGGTTTCTCGATTTTAATTGGTTTTTTGCTTTTCTTTCTAACTTCGTTCATTTTTCTTTCTTTCTTTCTTGATTTTGTTCGTTTTTCTTTGTTTCTTTCTTCCGTTTCTTTGGTTTTCACTAGTTTTCTTTGTTTCTTCAACATATCAGGAACAATTTTAATACATGTTTAATTTTGATACACGGTCAACATTTACAAAATATATTTTTATATTTTTTTAATACACTATCTACATTTTTCATCTAAATCGGTAGAAAATATATATATTTAACACTTTTTGAAATAGATTATTAGCATATTTCCAAAATTTTGTGTTCCACAACAAAAAAAACGTACACATTGTACGTTTTTGGTATATACCTGGAAGATTTGTTTATAGATGTTTAACATTTTTATACGCGATAAACATTTTTCAAATTTTTTGTGTTTATGTACAATGTTGGTATGCATGTTCTACATATTTCATCTCTATCAGGAAAAAATGTTTTATACACATGCGACATTATTTAAATACAACATCAACATTTTTTCATACATATCGTATTTTTTTTTACATATTTTTTACATACATGAGAAACATTTTTTATACACACTTAACATTTTTCAAGTGGTTGATTAACATTTTCCAAATACCTGATTGATATTTTTCAAATAGTTGATTAACATTTTTTTAATACACGATAAACCTTTTTCATTTTTATATCAGGAACTTCTGTTTTAAACTCTTTAGAAAATTTGGAAGTATAAATTTAAATTAAAAATAAGGCAAAAATGAAAACAGTAAAGTAAAAAAAAACAGAAAAAACAAGGCAGTGGCCTCCGGCGCGCCAGTTTAGGGAGGCGCGTAAAGTGAGCCATCACTCTCTGTCACGCTTGAATCGAAAGATCCTATTTGGCAGGCAGGCCGCGCGGGAGTAGCCTAGCGCGCCCTCTTCCGGCGCTTTATCCAGTGTTTGGGCTGGCCCATTTAGGGTAGATCCCCCACCGGTTTACGGAAGGTTCTAGAACCTTTCTTGAACCGAGATTTGGTTTCCCTCTATTTTTTTACTTCGGAATTTTATTATGTTTTAATTTTTTCCTTTTCTATTTTTAATTTCTCCTTATTTTTCATTCTTTTTATTTTTCCTTTTCCTTTTTTCGAATGTTTCACAAATTCGCAAGCACTTTTGGAATCTCTTGAAAACATATTGAATCAACAATCTTTTTTAAAATTTGGGCTCATTTTTGGAAAATTGGGGAACATTTTTTGGCAATGCATGAACATTTTTGGAATTCATGAGTTGTTTTTTAATCAACAATTGTTTTGTAACTATAATTGTTTTTCGAAATTTGGGAACAGTTTTGAAACTTGAAAAGATTGTTTTGTTTTGTGTGAACATTTTCAGAAATTTAAGGAACATTATTTTTTTCCAAAATTTTATTCAAATTCATGGACATTTTTTGAATACATGAACATTGCTCAAAATCGTGATTAGTTTTCGAATATGTGAACATTCTTTCTAAATAATGAATTTTTTAATGGGTGAACGTTTTAAGATTCATCGAACGTGTCTTTTGAAATCACAAACATTTTGTTCTTCTGAATTCACAATCCTTTGATGATTTCTTGACTATTTTATATGAATTTGCAATTATTGACACATTTAGAATTACTTTGAAATCCCAAATTAGTTTAAAAATTTAAAAATAAAAAAGAAATAAAACGGGAAATAAAAAGAGGGGTTGCACCTCCCCTCGCATGGGCCAGCTCAACAAGGAGCCGGTGGGGGCGGGGTGGGTGGCGTGTTGCGCGTTTCCACGACTTCCAGCGCCCAGGTCGCCAGATAGGAGTTTTGAAATGAGACATAGTCGTGTCCTTAGATTTTCTATTTTGAGAAATACATTTAATTTCATTCATATTTATAACAATTACAGGTACACTGATATGGATTTAAGATCCAAAAAAAATATAAAGTAACTCACATTACTAAGAATTATAATGAAATCTCTTGAAAACATCTTCACTTTATCAATCTCTTCTAGAAAATCCAAAGACTTCGGTAAAAAAAGAGGGTGTAACTGGACTTGAATAGCGATGTTGTTACTTTTACCTGCACAAACATTATAGATAATGAATTTTGAAAGCTCCTTGAGTCGTCCATCCAGAAAGGTGAAAAGCATTGATCGACGAACGTACTTGGACCGGGGATGATCTCCTAGAATTGTAGGCCGTCGGATCATAATATGCTCACCATGATATCTATGAAAAATTTCAACTCCATAAGGAATCAAACCAACAACAAATGTTTGACACACCAACGTAAACTCATCAGATCCAATTAAAACGAAGAACTCTCTAACCTCATGACACCGTCAAATGAAAAAAGTAGAACTCTTGCTCTGATTGGCAAATAGTTCGCTATGTCGCGCCAGTAGATGTTAAGGAACAAAAAAAAAATAAATTCTAGGCTGAATTTCCCTAAAACAAAAAAAATTCTAGGCTGAAATGCTGATGGCCCAACAACCCAAGGCCTGGCAAAGTGCCGCCACTCCCACTCCCACCCTCGCC
>NC_041387.1:664729214-664743245 GCF_002162155.2 Triticum dicoccoides | reverse complement strand
CCGCTCAACCTACCCCCCCCCTCCCGCCGCACGCCGCTGCACGCAGAGAAACAGCGCCGCGCCTCCATTGCCGCCTTCGCCCGTCGCCCGCCACCATCTCTGTCGCGACTGCTCTGCTCCGCAGGTGGCGGGGATGGAGAGGGGACGCCGCCGGGGAGGGGATTGTTATTAGGCGGCGCTCCGCTGCGGCGTGGACCTCCACTCTTCTTCTTCTAACGAAACCGAGGTACATACATCTCCAAACTTGGGAGCTGATTTCCCCCAATACAATCTTCAGTGTTACCTCTGCCGTTTGCTGAATCTGTACATGGCCGCATCCATTTGATTTATCCATCCATGGCAGATGCTTCGTGTTGCAAGAATCTGTACTGCAAGACGGCATTCAGGCCGTGCTGTATTCGCACTCCTTGCCTGTCCACCACCCTGTGTTGACTCTCACAGCTTGGGACACAAGTGTGATGCTACCAAGCGCACTGGTGACAAAGATACTGGATTCTTGAACCAGAAATCGCATGTTGTTAGTCGCGGCGCTTGCTTCTCCACCACTACCGAAACGGTTCTGGTTCAAGCCCGGGACCCGTCTCTGCTAGCATCTGAGATAGAGGCTGCGATCGACCAGCAGAGGTTCGATGATGCGTGGAGGGCCTACGAGAAGCACCTTCACATGGACGGACTCCCGAGAAAGTCGGTCTTGAGCAAGCTCATCACCGGCTTCGCGGCGACCTGTGACGCACACAGGCTTAACCAGTCGTACAACGTGGTTGATCACACGTTTCGGGAGAGGCATCAACTGCTGGAGAAGGAGGCCCTGATTTACCTGTCCCTTGTTCTTGCACGTTGCGCTCTTCCTGATCTTGCTGTAAATGTTGTGAGGAAGCTGGTGAAGATTGAAGCGTACCCGCCCGTCGCACCGTGGTCTGCAGTTATAGCACACATGTGTCAGACTGCGACCGGTTCGTTCCTTGCCGCCGACATGGTAATGGAGATCGGATACCTTTTCCAGAACAATAGAGTTGATCCGCGGAAGAAGAGCAACCGTCCGTTGCTAGCAATGAAGCCCAGTTCATTTACCTTCAACATTGTTCTGACTGCATCCCTCCTGTTTGGTACTACTAAAAAGGCGGAGCAGCTTCTTGAACTAATGCCCAGGATAGGGGTGAAACCTGAAGCCAGCCTGTTGATTGTTATGGCTCGCATATATGAAAAGAATGGACACAAAGATGAGATTCAGAAGTTGAAGAGGCATGTCGATGAGGCCTGTGGTCTCAGTGAATCAGAGTTCAGGCAGTACTATGATTGCCTGCTCTCCTGCCATTTGAAATTCGGGGATTTGGATTCTGCTGTGGATATGGTACTGGATATGCTTAAAAAGGGTAACAACGCAAAGCGGTCACTAGAAGCAGCTAAAGCAGTTCTTGAAGCAGTCGAATCTAACAAATTGTATCTTCCTTGTGAGAAAACGGGCCCTGAAAATTCAGGTTCCCCAGATAAACCTGTGTGTACTGATCGCCAAATGCAAAATTACTCTTCATTCTTCAAAGATAAGAGCTTTGCAAAGCTTGAATTAGAGGCGAGAGAATTACACAAGCTATTGTCAGATAAGCTGCAGGAACAGGTTGGACTGGTAAAATCTGAACATGGTGTCCTCCATCCAACTGAAACAATGTATGCCAAACTAGTTAAAGCTTTCTTGGAAGCAGATAAGATCAGTGCATTGGCATCGTTTCTTGTGAAGGCAAGCAAAGAGGATTCACCTGTGTCTGTTGAGAGCTCCTTTGTTGTACAAGTGATAAATGCATGCATTTCTCTTGGGTTATTAGAGCAAGCACATGACCTTCTTGACGAGATGAGATTTTCTGGAGTTAGAGTTGGTTCTTCCATTTATTCGTCACTCCTAAAAGCTTACTGCAAAGAGGAGAATCATGAAGATGATATAACTGCACTTTTGAAGGATGCTCAACAGGCAGGAATCCAGCTTGATTCAAGCTGCTACGAAGATTTGATACAATCCAGGGCACGTCACAATAACACCACAGGTGCTCTCCATCTTTTTAAAGAGATGAAGAGCTCAAACATTCAAAAATCTATTAACAGGGAGTTTGAGATGTTAGCACAAAGCTGTGATAGCAATGAAGCTGCTTTGACAGCTAAGCTAGTGGAAGAAGTCAAAAGTGGCCATACAGTTAATCATGCCCTTCATGACTGGAACAATGTTATACATTTCTTCTGTAAGAAGAGATTAATGCACGATGCTCACAAAGCACTGAGCAAGATGCGTGTTTTAGGCCACACGCCAAACGCACAAACTTTCCATTCTTTAGTAACTGCTTATGCTGCTGTTGGTGGCAAGTATGTGGAGGTGACAGATTTGTGGGGCGAAATGAAAGTTCTGGCCAACTCCAACTCAATGAAATTTGATCAGGAACTGTTGGACTCTCTGTTGTATTGCTTTGTGAGAGGTGGTTTCTTCCTTCGAGCAATGGAAGTCATAGAATTGATGGAAAAGTGCGAGATGTTTATAGACAAATACAAGTACAAGTCCCTGTGGCTTAAATATCATAGAACATTGTACAAAGGTAAGGCTCCTAAGGTGCAAACAGAAGCTCAACTGATAAGGAGAGAAGCAGCACTGCATTTCAAGAGATGGATTGGGTTGACATGAAAGCAATAATTTGAAAGCAGTGAAGCACGTGTGGCATAGTGTTTTTGGGACTAGCATGGTTGGAAACCAATGTATGGATGCCTCTATCTTTGATCCTTCCCTAGTTCCCTCCCCATCTCGTTATCAGGCTAGACTTTCCCATGAAGATAGACCTGCTCTGAGGATGATGATTGTGGTTTGTTGCTGTGCCAGCCGCCGTGCTACAGGAATAAATCGCTCGCCAGATCATGCTTCCCCCAGATCAGAAACCCCGGTGGCCAATGCCGTCCAGTTTTGGTATGTTGTTTTCGAGTTGAAGTTCTGCAATAGCCATTTGTTCTAGTGGACCTGAGCCATATGTGTATGTACAATCTGAGACAAGATGTACATGAACATACAACAGCAGTGGCAAATCTGTATGCAATGATGTCCAGTGTTCCAAGTTGAAACAGGTTGTTGGATGGAAGGATGATGTGAGCGTGCAATGATATAACAAGAAAATATACATGGTTTACTTGGTATTACTTGAATAATATTGATAAGCCTTGGCCTATTTGGAACTGCATTGATGCTTCTATGGGAAAAGATGTCAGCAACGGATTTGTCTCGTTTTGTAAGTTAACATGGTCTGCGCACTAGTGTTTAGGTTTCAGTTCGTGGGAAAAGAATATTTTGTTACCAGTAATATGAACCGAATTTGGTACAATTTGTGCTTGTGTAATTGGCAGATTTACCTTTTCTGGCTATGGATACATAATTTTGTTCGTAATTATTCATAATTATGGTTTCAGATTTACCAGTATTATGTAATATGATGCTAACAGTTGTTGATAATACTACTTGTCTTATTTTTAGGCAAATTTTGTGACCAAATATATCTAGAGTCATCTTTTTCAAATAGTACTGTTCATATGATGCAACTGAACCAAATATCTCAGACAGAGTATAATTTTGTTTTATTGAGATCGTGTTTTAAACCATGGATTGTATCTGAGAAAATTGACAAAATATGTTCTTCTGTCAGCTTATGTACTTGTTTGCGTCTCATTGATGACGATTATAACCGTACTACTTTGATTTAACAGATCTCACCCTTTGTTCATAAGAAAAGAACCTAGCTCACTTGTTGTAGCAAATATTTCGTACCCGTCAGTAAGTCACTAACCATCATGTGTCTCGGCTGCTTCAGTTCTGACTAATGTATAGGACATGTACAAATCATACGAGTCATAGCATTTTGATTAGTATACAAGCAATCACGACATCCGAACAAAACCAACTTTCTTAATCATGCCTGATCATTGCTGGTTTATTGCATTTGTCTTAAGATGCTGCAGAAGGGAGTTGATGACCTGTTTTTGTCCTCATTTGCATATTAAATTGCATCAGTTAATGTATTCCCAGGATTTTTTAACTGTGCAACTTGCCTATTGTTTCGTGGAGACAAATCTCAAGCAGATACGTGCACCAGGTTTCACATTTGCTGATGGAATCTTGACGAGGTAAACAGATGAGAGTCTTACCTGCTTGCTGGTTCGGTGCATCATCATCCACCGTTGCCAATAAGCAAGCTGCAGGCTTGCTTATTAATGTTTACATCACATCAGAGCCACTGACATCCGATGTTAAAAATATTACTACAGAGCAGACTTTGTAGACTGTTATGTAGTTGACATAGTTTATGCAAGCTCCCCTCACTGTTGGTGTGATATAGGAGAAGGATGCTTCTTATCTTTCCCGAGGAAGAACACGATGATTCAGTAGGAACTACACTTCAGCTGCTTTCAACCATTCCTCTGGTTGTGCTTACACTCCATTTAGTTTCCAACATTCTGCTTGTGCTTACACTCCACTTCTGCATCCATTCTTTTGATATCTGGTAAAGCTCGACTGTGTCCTTCAATCAATAGAGTATACATTTCATCATTTTTCTTATCTTGACCTTTCTGAACTCATACCTTATTTGAACCTGCTGATCTCGCAGACTCAGCACATGCTTCATGATTGGTGCGCCTGTTCTTATTGTTTGCCGGACTGCTTAGCAAAGATATCCTGTTGGGAGGGAACAATTTGTACCAACACATCCCGCTCTGCTGCAGCAGTCTAATAATTTAACTTATTCAGGTATTTTCTCTAGTACAGATGACTCTTTTAGTGGTACTTCTTGTTGTATTCACTGAACCAGTTTTCTTTCTTACAAAGGAAGCATGCTCCCTCCGTTCGGAGTTACTTGTCTCGGAAATGGATGTATCTAGAACTAAAATACGTCTAGATACATCCATTTTCGCGACAAGTAATTCCGAATGGAGGGAGTAGTTCGCCTTCTCTGTTTCCCCTTTTATATGTGTTGCAGTGTTGCTTCCTTTGGTAATTTGCTGATAATCCTCTGCTTTCTCTTCTATATGTCAGTCTAGTCAACCAGTTACCTTCCATCTCCCTTGGGTTCGGCCATCTAGATCTTAAGTAGTCATGGGTTCATCGAGATCTTGAAGTGGTGATTGGTTGACTACTGGAGCAATCTGCTTACGTGAGATCATTAATTCGACTGTTGTTACCGACTGTTTATTTCTTGCTTTAAGGTTGGTTTGAAAGGTAATATTTGTACTGTATTCCAGATCTTCCATCTTTCTTTCCATGGTACTACTACAATGAAATGTGTTATCATGTGACTCCTATGCTACCGTGTGAAAAAATAGTTACAGTTCGTTGTCTAGAAGATGGATAACCAGACAAAGATTGAACTGCTAGAAATCTCATCATGGTTGAACTAATTGAATATTACTTGAGGTTCATACAGAGGGAATCATAGTAACTTATGGACTAAAAGAAATGATATGGAACAGAAGGACACAATGCTAAGTCAAGAGTTGATACTTCACTAGTAAAAGCTAAAATAGCAAAACGGGTACACGCTACTGCTGAATTTATCAAACATGGATGCGGATTTTTTTTTTCCTTTGCACCTTTCCGTTGGAGTTGATTAGATTGATTTATGATCTACCTAGTGTATTTGCATTATGCATGCTTTAATAACGTTCATACTTACGCTACTATACTACATGGTACATAAGCAGAAGTAATTGGCTTGTCCCATTGTTCAGAACTTCTACTGACATGCATGCTGTGCAAAGCGCAGTAGAGCCATTATTGAAGTTCCGTAGCTCCAACCTCCTGTAGACTGTTTTATTCAGGATTTAAACAGCAAACCGATGGCATTGTCTCTGAATTTCAGTTACAAGGATATGTAGTGAGCATTTTTTTTTTCAAGGAATGAATTTAATGAACATTTTTTTTTTGAGGAATGAATTTAGTGAACAATGACTACCTTTTGAACCATATTAACACATGTTGTTTATTTATTTCCAGCCTGCAAATTTGCCACACTTCCAGAGAAATTGCTTTGTAAATTGGTGGATTAAACTCATCAAGTTTGTCTGATGGCAGCCATACTGGTTTCTCTTGTCGGATCATGTGCCAAAAGATTGCAAGAAATAATTACAGATGAGGCGGTTCTTATTCTAGGGGTAAATAAAGGTCTTAGAGACCTGCAGCGAACAATGACTCAAATACAATGCTTTCTCAATGATGCTGAAGAAAGGAGGACAGAAGAGTCAGCAGTCAACAATTGGCTTGGTGAGCTGAAAGATGCTATGTATTATGCTGATGACATTATTGACTTGGTGAGATTTTTTTTTTCAAGAGTACGCCAAAGGCGTACCATATTTTTATAGAAGGCAGAAGACAATTACAAGAAGCTACAACTCGTTGCGAACAACAAGTGTAGTCAAACACCACATCCAAGCTAATCCGAAGAAAAGCCTCCGCACACATTACATACACAACGCAAAAGGCGCCTGCCCTAACCAGAGCAACATGGCCGCGTCGCGACCCACACCGATCATCTCGAAGAGCAACAACTCCAATTGGACTACCCTAGTCGACGCACCAACCACCCTTGAATGCCGAAGGACTTGGTGAGAATTGAAGGAGGCAAGTTACTAGCTGAACATAATTCCTCATCAACAAAGGCAACTGAATGTGGTGGAATTTCATTTTTCACATGCATTCCCAGTTGTAAGAAGCGTCATGATATTGCCATAAAAATCAGAGATTTTAATGGAGAACTCGAGAAGATTTCAGAGTTGGGAGCAAAAATTTTAAAACTCCAGAGTATGCAGCATAAAGCGGAAGCTCCACTGGTGAAGCAGATGAGAACTTGCCACCTTGTGGAGCCGAATCTTGTGGGAAAGGAAACTTTACATGCTTGCACAAGATTGGTTGAACTGGTGCTTGGACAAAAGAAAAAGAAGGCCTACAAGGTTGGTATTACTGGAACAGGAGGGGTTGGGAAGACAACTCTGGCTCAGAAAATATATAATGACCAAAAAATAAAAGGAGCATTTAGCAACCAAGCATGGATTTGTGTTTCTCAGGAGTACTCTGAAGTCGCTCTATTGAAAGAAGTTCTTCGAAATTTTGGTGTACATGAAGAGCAAGGTGAAACTGTGGGAGAGCTCAGCAGCAAGCTTGCAGAGGCCATTCGAGGAAAAAGTTTCTTCCTTGTGCTAGATGATGTTTGGCAGCCTCAGGTGTGGACCAATCTACTGAGAGTTCCATTACATGCTGCTGCAACCGGAGTAATTCTAGTAACCACTCGACATGATACAGTTGCACATGTAATTGGGGTGGAAGATGTGCATCGAGTAGAGTTGATGGCATTAGATGTAGGATGGGAACTGCTTTGGAAGAGTATGAACATTAATCAAGAAAATGATGTGCAAAACCTTAGGCATATAGGGCTGGAAATTGTTCGTAAATGTGGCGGACTTCCTCTTGCAATCAAAGTTACTGCTAGTGTTCTAGCAACTAAAGCAAAAACTCAGAATGAGTGGAGAAAGATTATGGAGAGAAGTGCATGGTCTATGGGCAATCTTCCAACCGAGCTCAATGGTGCTCTGTATTTGAGTTACGATGATCTGCCACGGCATTTGAAGCAATGCTTCCTCTATTTGATCTTATACCCAGAAGATCAATACATGTACCGAGATGATCTTATCAGGCTGTGGATTGCTGAAGGCTTTGTTGAGGAGCATAAAGAACAACTTCTGGAAGATACAGCTGAAGAATATTACTATGAGTTGATATATAGGAATCTACTGCAACCAGACCCTTTACGTTTTGACCGCAGCATGTGCAAAATGCATGATCTCTTGAGACAAATTGCTCAGCACTTTTCAAGAGACGAAAATTATTGTGGCGACCCACAATCATTACAGGTTACAACCTTGTCCAGGCTACGGCGTGTTTCAGTTGTCACTGACAAGGATTCTTTAATGCTGCCCAATGTGGACAACGAGAAGATTAGAGCAAGGACACTGTTAATTCATTCCACTAAGAAATTGAGAGTTGAAAATACAGTTTTCAAGAGGCTTCCATGCATCAGAGTTTTAGATCTGACTGGTTCACCTATAAAAAGTATTCCAGATTGCGTTGGTAGTTTGATCCATCTACGACTTCTTGATCTGGATGAGACAGCCATATCTTGTCTTCCAGAGTCCATCGGTTCTCTGATAAATCTTCAGATACTGAACTTGCAAAGGTGCAAAGCTCTGCACAGCCTTCCTTCGTCGATCACACAGTTGTGCAATTTAAGGCGCCTTGGTCTTGGTGGCACACCAATAAATCAGGTGCCAAAAGGGATAGGTAAACTAGAATTCCTCAATGATCTGGAAGGATTTCCTATTGGTGGTACAAGTGATGGCGCTAATACACAAGATGGATGGAAGTTGGAAGAGTTGGGGCATCTTTGGCAGCTAAGGCAGCTTGACATGATCAAATTGGAAAGAGCATCCCCTAGCACGACAGATTCTCCATTTTTAAGAGACAAAAAGTATCTCAAATTTCTGACTCTATGTTGCACTCAACGGAAGGAAGAACCAAATTCACAAGATATCAGCAATATTGAGGACATTTTTGAGCAGCTAATCCCTCCACACAACTTGGAAAAACTTGTTATTGATGAATTCTTTGGTCGAGGGTATCCCACCTGGCTTGGTACTAGTATCCATTTGTCTTCAACAACATACTTGAACCTTACTAATTGCAAACACTGTGTCCATCTTCCACCACTAGGGCAGCTGGCCAGCCTGAAATATCTAAAAATTGCTGGAGCAACTGCAGTTACCAAGATTGGACCTGAATTTGTTGGATGCGGGGAGGGTAATCCCACCTTCCCCAAGCTCGAATACCTCGTCTTCAAAGAAATGCCCAACTGGAGCGAGTGGTCCTTTGTTGAAGAAGAAGAAGAAGAAGAAGATGCAGTGGCAGCAGCTACAGAAGGGGGAGAGACCGAGACGTCTCCCCCGATGCAGCTGCTGCCATGCCTGAAGAGGTTGGAGCTTCTTGGCTGCTCCAAGCTGAGAGGTCTCCCACGACAGCTTGGACCGGAGGCCACCAACCTGAAAGAGCTCTTTATTATTGGAGCAAGCTGCTTGAAGGCAGTGGAGGAACTCCCTTTCGTGGAGAGCTTCTTGATCTCGGGATGTCATCAAGTCCTGGAGAGGCTCTCGAACCTTCCTCGACTGAGAGAGCTACGCATAAACGATTGCCAAACATTGAGGCGTGTCGAGGCGCTGGCAAGCTTGCAGCAGCTGTGGTTGACAGAGAATATGCTGGAGATCTCTTCTTTACTGTGGGTGCCAGGGCTGCAACAACAGCGCCGTCAGCTTGACGGCCATGGGGAAGACCCGCTGGATGTCTACCAATGGGCAATGCCTCTAGTAGATTAGATGCCCAAATTTATGGTGGCATCTGAAGGAACATGCTGAGGTATGACCATTTACTGACAGGCAGTTTGGATTATTTGATGCTCTGCTTGGACTCATAATGTCCGCGCTCAGTTTCATCGTACCATTTGTGTTGTCAAGTAACAAGTTTTTGTTTGCAAGCGACATTCAGGTTTCCTCTTTCGTGCGTTTTGTCCTGAATTTTGAAGCTCTCGATGGACAGTGTAATAGAATGGAGATTTATGAATTTATCTCTAGAGCCACATATTCAAATGGCGGTGTTGCTATCATGTAACTGAACCAAGTATCTCGGATTATCTGAATGCACGTCTTTTCTTCATACATAATAATTTTGCTTGATTGAGACCGTGCTTATTTATTTTTGAATCATGTGGAAAGCCGGCTCACTGTTTATAACTCAGCATCGGAAAACCAGCTTTACAAATAACTATCCCTTGCTGTAAATAAACGAAAGATCTCACGACACAATTTCCTGAGCAAGAACATCAGACAAACCTTTTCATATGGGAATGCCACAAACCTTTTCATAGTAGTACATAAAATTCAGGCAACAACCTTGTGATCAACTCTTCGCACTCAGTTGACGAACTGGACACCACGCATGATGACCTCCGGAACAATTCAACACTGCATTATTAGCAAAATAACATGAAGCAACCAAGCAAAATCCTGAAAACCAGCTAGCTAGTGGAGTCGGTCGACACGGGGCAGAACGATCTCTTCGATGAGCCCCTGAACTGGTAAACGTGGCATGTCAATGAGGATCATCGTGTCGGCGCACCACTATCGATCACTATGGCAGCTGCATGTTGACCCTGCACGCCAAGGAGGTAAACCAACACCAGTTTCAGTCAGCACCTCGATCGGTATGGAAATGTAATGTCGTTTTATCCACAGAGATCAAATAGAATCATAGTCCCTCTGTCCCAAAATAAGTGTCGCAGATTTAGTAAGAAGTTGTACTAACTTTGTACCAAATCTACGGCACTTTATTCTGGGGCGGAGGGATCGAGTAGCATAGTGACAGCATATAGTATAGAGGAAAACAACACAGAAGGTGCTCAACAGAATTCAGAAGGCCGGATGACAATCTTCAGTGCCAGCTTAATTACCCAGGCGAACTAAGATCCACATTGCATTCCACAAAAGGATACATCTTGAAGACGTCATGTATTTTCTTGCAGCAATCGTCGCTACTTGCTGTGACCTCATCTGACAGCCTCACAGACATTGTTTTCAGCACTGGTGCGCATCTAAATACCAGTTTCAAGAAATCGAACTCATGACCTTCTCCTTGGAAGCCTTCGATTTCCACTTTTTCAAGATTGGTCAAGGAGATAGTCTGGCTTCTCCAGTTATTATTGGGCAGCTCACAATCGCAGTTTGGTGGGCATGCTTCATTATCCTAAAAATAACATCATGAAAATTACTAGAATTAAATTAATTAATGCGTATATACATTAATTATAGAAAGATGATTCATAGTTGGCAAGTTTTTTTTTATTTGTTGAAAGAGCTTCCCAAGTACTATATAAGTATATACTAGCTAGTGCATCATGAGCAGCGCACATGGATAAATTTAACTACTAGTCCTACCTCTGATCTCAGCAGGATGACCTTAAGGCTTTGTATAGCAGTGGAAATCCGATCCATTTCAAGGATGTGCAATGCAAATGCTCCAAAAACATGCCCCCACGTTTGGACGTGTAGCTCCAAGACAGAGAAAAGGGTAACCATATGCCTCTCTATCTCCGTCGTAAGGTTGAGCCCCTCTGAAAAGCTGTATGAACTCTGCAAGAAACAATTTGGCGGGACGGGATATCATGAACAATTTTATCAGCTACTAGTAGCTTATATAGTTGGTGTGGTGAATCTGAGAAATTGAGGGACATATATATATACAAACATGGGCGGCCGCGAAGAGCGACAGACATGAACGTGAGGATGAAGCTGCCCATTGGTCTCCGCTGTGTGTAATCTCACAGACAGGAGGCCCCAAGGGCCAAGGCCGACGGACACACCAAGCCCGGCAGACACCGTGGAATAGCTGCAGCGCCATGACACCTTGTCCAGCATTGGTGCCGAAACGGACACCAACACAATGATGTTGTTGCTGCTGGTGAAGGACATGGCCAGTCGCTTGAGCGCAGGTGCCTCGATGTCGATGCGGTGCAGGAAGGGGACCTTGCTCTCCACATCCAGCTCCTGCAGCGACGAGGATCTGATGATGATGTTCTTGTGTTGACAGACAAGAAGATCATCCCTGAGCCTGAACACGCGCAGCCGCGGACAGCGGGGGAGCAGGTTCGTGAGGACGGCGCGGCAGCTCGTGAGGGAGAGCCTCTCCAGCGCCGGGAACCCCTGCCGGCTGCCTGGCTCGTCGGCGAAGGCGAGATCCAGCCCTTGCAGCTCCACCGAGGCGGCGCGTGGGAGGCGGGGCACGACCACTTTGACGTACTTGAATGGCGTGTTTTCCCAGACGGCGAGGCGGAGCTCCACTGGCAAGAGCGCCGCGGCGGCGTCGAGCAGCTTGGGGACGCGCTCGCTCAACTCCGTTTCGGAGAGGGACGCCTCCGGAACGGAGATGTCGAGGAGGAGCGCGCCGGGGCCGCCCTCGGCTTTGATCGAATCGAGCGCCGCTTGGATGGAGCCGAGCGCGACGCCGCGGAAGACATGGACGGGGAGGCGGGTCCAGAGGCCGCGCCACGAGCGGGAGAGGATGCCGGTCCGCGCGGCGGCGCGGGAGCAGCGGAGGCGGACGAGGATCTCGACAAGCATATCAACCGGGAGGGCGGGTGCTCCTCCGCCTGGATCCATCTCTCCCGAATACCCAAAAAGTGAGACTGTGAGAGTGGGGATTATTGATCCACCAACTTTGTGAGCTTTAAAACCGTGTCTTCGGATCAAGCCATGTACGTAGCTTTCAGGTCGGCGGGAAGTAAATGCAGCAGCTACAAATATCTAGCATGTCGGCATGCAGCAGAAACTTAATCAGCAAGGACGCGTGATTTTTTTTTTTAAACACGCTACCACCCACTCGTACCATGAAAGCTACGTTTACCAAAACCGCGAGTTTAACAAAAAAATCACGCTACAACCCACTCGTTCCCTGGAGCCTGGGAGGAGGGCTCCCAACCCACCTCGCCAAACAGCGAGAGCCGTCAAGATGGATCCCGCATGCTCGTTACCGCCTCTGATCTGCCAATCCGTAGCAAAAGCACGAGATCACCGACACAGATCCGCCTTGTTGGACAGGGACTGTACCACGCCATGTCGACGCGGAAAGCCCGAGCTTTACCCGCTGCCACCTTCCAGGGCCGCCGCCCCAGGGTCTAGATAGAACATCGTCGCTGCCTCCGGCCATGTTCCGCCGCCACCGACAAGCCGAGCCGCCGGCCACAGCGACCAAGGCCGGCATGACCCTGCGAGCCCATTGAGCGGCCGGTGCCACTAGATCTTCCACGAAACCCCGCAGCTCCGCGCCTCCGCCCATCACCACGCCACCACCTTGCACCGTCCCTAGAGACGAACAGCCGCGCCATCGCGACGTAGATCGGCGAAGAAAACGCCCCGGCGCCATGGGTGACCCGCCTCACCAGATCCGGCGCGGGAGGGAAGAGGGACTCTGCCGCCGCCGCCAGCCGCCCGGGGCTTCGCCCGTCGACCTCCTCCAGCGACGGCGGAGGGGAGGATGTGGATGGATGTTACCGGCGGCGGGGGTTAGGGTTTCCGCCCGAGCCGCCCTAGCGGGGGCGATGCTGGGGTCAGTTGGTGGCGTTACAGACGTCCTTGTAGTCAAAGGAAATATCTCCTACCGCTGAACGAATATCGCCAAAAAGTCTACTATAAATTCAGAAAATACAAATACTTGAGGATATCATCGTCCTTCTAACCATTCAATTACAAATTGGTTGGCGTAAAGAACCATCACTTAGTAGTGAAGGTATAGAAAGAGGCAACTCGGTCAGGGGAGCCACGAGGGGCCCACGAGGCAGGGGGGCGCACCCACCCTTACTGGGCGCACCGGCCACCCTCGTGGCCGCCTTGGCTGCTTCTTAACATCCACTCCAAGTCTCCTGGATTGCGTTTGTTCCAAAAAGATCACTCCCGAAGGTTTCATTCTATTTGGACTCCATTTGATAATCCTTTCCTTCGATATACTGAAATAGGAAAAAAAACAGCAATTCGGGCTGAGCCTCCGGTTAGTAGGTTAGTCCCAAAAATGATATAAAAGTGTAAAGTAAATCCCATAAACATCCAAAACAGGTAATATAATAGTATGGAACAATCATAAATATAGATACGTTGGAGACGTATCACTCTTTCGGGTCGAGCACTAGTAGAAAAACACCTAATAGTCCCGGTTCGTAAGGGCCTTTAGTCCCGGTTCATGAACCGGGACTAATGGGTCGTTACTAATACCTCCACCCATTAGTCCCGGTTCAAACACGAACCGGGACCAATGTGCCTCCACGTGGCCCTGTGTGCCGAGCCTAGTCAGGGGGCCTTTGGTCCCGGTTGGTGGCTAGGGACCAAAAGGCATCCACGCGTCAGCATTCCAGTGGCTGGCGTTTTTGTTTTTTT
>NC_041387.1:664723640-664728955 GCF_002162155.2 Triticum dicoccoides | reverse complement strand
TGAAAGAAGGGGGGGGGGGGTTGGGGGTTTTGGGGGGGTTAATTTAGGTGTTTCATATATTGTGTTAGCTAGCTAATTAATAGAGAGAAGTGTCTTCTCTTATGTCCGTGCTTGGTCGACGCTACGTACTATATATACATAAGTGATCGAGAGAACCATTGAGTACAGAAGTTCGTCATGCATACCGAGAGAAGTGATCGATCGACCTCTCCTTCTCCGAGAGATTGGCCGAACAACAAGTTTTCGTATATCATGTATCCGACGCTACTGGCTACATACATGTACAATATGTATAAGATCTCTTAATTACAAACCCCTAGCAATTGAAATCAATTTGCACATGGTATTCTCCGGCTTTATTGAAGACGTGGTCAAGAAAGAATCCCGCCAATTCCTCTTGAATTGCTTTCATGCGATCTGGTTCTAGGAGTTCATTCCGCATCTGCCACATCGAATTTGAAGAAGGAGGTTAATCAATACAATACATGAATGAAACTCAACAGAAATGATGGTGTAATAAAATGAAATTCTGAATATTATTGCTTATGCACTTCATATTGTCTTTGAGAGTAGCCCCGCTTGTTTTTCAAAGTCGCGGTGTGGATGAACTCGCACACGTAGTATCCACAGAAATCATTCCCTTCTTCCTGCCACAAGCACTTTACGAGAATTAGAGGTTAATCAAACTGATAATGAAGCATTATAAATGGCATTGATGAAAGTATAGCTATAGAATCAACGGGAGATGCGCGCAACTAGCTAGCCAGTAGTACTTACTTTCGGGTATGTATATCGCAGCTCCTTCGGCAGTCCCGGAGCTTCTGCGGTGAACTGTTTCCAAACCCTGCAAGACAAAGAAAATAATTATTATTACTTGAGATATCAGGAAATGAACAAAAAGTTGCCCATATGGTGCGATAATGATCGATTGAACTTACTTGCTGAGCATTTCAGTCATGTCTGCATAGGTTTTGGGATCTTTCCGTCTCGAGTCTAAGACGGTTACTAGTCCACGCTCAAGCTTAATCTCCAGAAGAATATAGTGGTACCTGCGCACGCATGCATAACTCATCAATTACATTACTATAACCTCGCTCGAGTAATAAGGGAAACCGAATATGCACACGACAGTAACACTCACTTGCCGTTGTAAGGAAAGAGTATGGTATCTTTGTTTTGATTTTTGATCAACGATCGTAGCAAGTTGTCCTCGGCCTCTTTGACGTCCTTTTTAACCAGAATTTCATCTATGATATTTGTGTTAATGAACCCAATATCATAAATTTCTTGTTTTTTGCACTCGACGATCTTCAATCTGCATAATATATTGAGGATAATTAATTATAAATACATGAAATGAAAGAGCTGAGCTATATATAGAGACTTAATGACAGGAATAGTACTTACAGACAGTAGCAAAAGACCATTAGTTTATCGAGGGCCTTTTGACTGAAGAACGCGAAGAACTCATCAAATGGAATAGTCAACATATCATTTGCAATGAGGTCGTGCTCCTCTTTAATATTCAGATACAAAGCATTTGTACCCCCAGACTCTCTGCAGGTTTCCATGTACCAATTATGGAATCTTCGCATCATTGTTGTCAGAGATTTTTCATCTTTGATGAGAGGCTTCCCGTACTCGTATCTGTGTTCGTCCACCTCCAAGAAATCAGGAAGTTGATCGTCAGGCAGGTAATCTGCAAGATTGCCATAACCGGCCACCATCCCTGGAGCATTAGACACATTGAGCGGGGGGCACGATTGCTGTGCTTGTTCGCCGAGCTGGGAATTTTTTTCCCCTTTGCACGTTCTTTTAACCTTTTAGCACTGACAGTAGTTCCCGACCGCTGGGCTTGGAGATATGTCTGTTCAGTAATGCGCTCATAGTTGGTTCTCGGCGGAGACTTTGGTGGTTTCCTCAGGGCATCGATAGTGCACTTTGCTTTCACCGGATCTACCTTCTCCTTCGGAGGTGGATGTCTCTTTGCTTTCACCCCTTCAAAGAACTCCTTCACGTGGGTCCGCACAATCCTATCGGTTTTCTCCTCGGTCCTCTCGTACGGTAACTTCTCTAGAGGCTTGAGAGGTGGACCGTATCTGTATTTCCTCCCGCATCTGGTTGTGCTGCTAGACGCCGGAGCAGACGGAGCGGCTGCGGCGTCTGTCTTCTTTTGTGCTTGCTTACGAGGCAGAGGAGAAGGAGTACGACGCGCCGGAGCAGCCGGGGCGGCGGCGGGTCTCTTCCGCCCTTGCTGGCGAGGCAGAGAAGGAGGAGGCTACTGGCTGCTCGGGAGCGCTGGCGCAGGCGGAGAAGGAGGCGGAGTGCCGCCACGCGCCGAAGAAGGAGGCGGAGTTCCGCCACACGTGCCCTGATCGTCACTCGCCAGAGGAGGAGGCGGTGGAGGAGGCGGAGTGCCCTGACTCGCCGGAGGAGGAGGAGGAGGCGGAGGCGTCCAGTTCGGAAGGTTGATGAGCTCCTTCCGCCATAGGCATGGAGTCTTCAGAGCAGAACCCAGCCTAGTCTCCCCTTCACCGGTAGGGTGGTCAAGCACGAGGTCCTCAAATCCCTCCGTTATTTCATCCACCATCACCTTAGCATATCCTTCTGGAATCGGCCGGCAATGATAAGTTGCTCCGGATCCAGTAGGATAAACAAAGCCAACAGCCGCCTTGACCTTCAAATTCATCCATCGCGCCATAATGTGGCAATGTTGAGACTCCGTGATAGCATCCACGGGATAGCTGGCAGGAGCCGTCAAGACATGCTCCGGCTGAAGCAGCTCGGTGGAAGCCACACTACTTCTCCGCTGAGATGGCGGGGTAGCTTCGGGGGAAGCTTCGGCAGGTCGTTTGCTGCGATCTGCTGCTTCTAGTTCCTCTAGCCCCATTACCCTTTCGTGCAGCGCCTGCAGTTGGCCCTGCTCCAGTTTCTTCCTCCTCTCGTGGGTTTTGTAACCCCCTGCATCCGGAAAACCAACCTTCCACTGAATGGAGCCTGGCGTACCTCGTGTCCGTCCAGGGTGCTCAGGATTCCCGAGGGCCATTGTGAGCTCGTCCTTCTCCCTGTCTGGTACGAACGTCCCTTTCTGCGCTGCATTGATATACTTGTGAAGGTTCTTGACTGGTATTTCCAGTTGCTCGTCCGTCCAACGGCACATCCCTGATACAGGGTCCAAGGTTCCGCCAGCCCCGAAGAACCAAGTCCGGCAACGGTCTGGCCATCTCATTGTCTCTGGTTCTATCCCTTTTTCAAGCAGACCATTCTCAGCCTTGGACCACTTGGGTCTGGCTTTGAGGTAGCCACCTAACCCCGTGCGATGGTGAAGCTTCTTCTTTGCAGCATTTTGCTTGTTCGTCGCCGGCATCTTCTTACTCTTTTCCGATGTCTTGTGGGCCACAAATGCGGGCCAGTGATCTTTGATCTTCTCATATTTGCCGATGAATTCTGGTGTCTTTTTTTCCGACAAAATGGTTCAACTCTTTCCTCCACCTCCTGAATAGGGTTGCCATCTTCTTAAGAGCACAAGACTTGATTAATTGCTCTTTAACTGGCTTCTCCGGATCCTCCTCTGGCGGTAGGGTGAAATTTGCCTTCAGCTAAGTCCAAAGATCTTCTTTCTGCATATCATTGACATAAGACACCTCAGGGTCGTCCTTAGGCTTATACCATTGTTGGATGCTGATCGGGATCTTGTCCCTAACAAGAACCCCGCACTGAGCAAAAAATCCGTTCTTTGTCCGGATGGGTTCAATCGGTTCGCCGTCGGGCGCGATTTCTATGATCTCAAACCTTTCATCCGAGCTCAACTTTTTCTTCGGGCCTCGTCTCCTTACCGAAGTTGTGCTCGATCCGGAGGGCTAGAAATTAAAAGGAAGAAAGACGAGAGTAATTAATATGTGTACATATACCAAAACAATGAATGCATCAATTAACTAGTCAACACGGGCTTAACTAATATATATATATATACCTGGCCGGACTCGGTTCGGTCACCGGAGCAGTCAGCACGGTCTCCTTCTTGTACCTCCATTGGGTCATCACCGGAGCCATCATGAACATAGCCCTCTTCTTGTACCGGCATTAATGGGACGGAGCCATCATGAACATAGCCCTCTTCTTCACCCAGTCCTTCCTCACCAATGACGTCGATGAAAAATGACGCAACAACATCAGTTTCTTCTGCGATCATCTCCCCCAACATCACTTCTGTTGCTTCGTCTCGGTAGTGCTCCATAGTTTCTGCAAATATTTACAACATGTCAATTATTATTCAAACATGGTACAAATGGATATATATTAGTGGCAAACATAGAACTAGCTAGCTAATCACAATAAGGAATCATGTTAGTGGCCTCGATGCTGCTTCTCTAGGGTTTGGGATCGCCTCGACACAACGCTTCAAGGGTTTGGGGTGGCCTCGACGACAACGCTCTTTTAACTTGGTAAATTTGGGTGGCCTCGAGAGTTTTGGTCGAGCGAGAGGGCCGAGGGGGGTGCTGCCGTTGTATAGGTTATCACGGTCGAGAGGGGGTATATATATCGACCGCCCCTCATGTCAAAGTTATCTCGAGGGGGCGGCGAGGGCGAAGGCGAGCAGCCTGACGACGACAGACCCGATAAAACATAAGAAAACGAAGAAGAGATAAAAAGAGAAGAAGAAGAAAGGAATAGAGGAGAAGATCGAAGAAAAAAAAGAAGAAAAAAAAGAGGAGAAGAAGAAAGGAATAGAGGAGAAGAAGAAAAAATAGAATTTTTCTATTTTTTCTTATTCTCCTCTATTCCTTTCTTCTTCTCCTCTTCCTTTTCTTCTTTTTTGTTCTTCTTATTTATTTCTCCTCTATTCCTTTCTTTCTTCTTCTCCTCTTCTTTTTCTTCTTCTCCCTCGAGAAAGGAAAATAATTAAGAAAATGGAAGAAAAGAGGAAGAAGGAAGAGAAGGAAGAAGAAGAAGAAAGGAATAGAGGACAAGAAGAAAAAATAGATTTTTTTTCTATTTTTTCTTCTTCTCCTCTTCTTTTTCTTCTTTTTTCTTCTTCTTATTTATTTCTCCTCTTCTTTTCCTCTCCTCTTCTTCTCTTTTCTTCCTCTTCTTATTTTCCTTTTTCCTCTCATTCTTTTTCTTCTTCTTCTTCCTTCTTCCTTCTTCCTCTTTTCTTCCTTTTCCTTATTTTACTTTTTCCTCTACACTAACCTAATTAAAATGCACTAACCTAAAATCGATATCTACTAACAACCTAAATAAAAAATTAATACATATATGAAAAAACATATATAAACAAAAAATGCTATGAACATTATATTCATACATACATA
>NC_041387.1:664711010-664723066 GCF_002162155.2 Triticum dicoccoides | reverse complement strand
GACGACGGGCGCGGGCGACGACGACGGCGTCGGCGGGGGCGGCCGGCGGGCGGCGTCGGGGCAGCGCCTGGCGGCGACGGGGCAGGGGCGACGACAGGGGCGCGCGGACGGTGTCGATCTGGGCAGCCTGGCGGCGTCGATGAGCTCGGCGTTGTCGGGCGGGCCGGGGGCAACTGGCGATGTGTTCAAATTTTTTTCCTAAGTGCTGTATATATAGCAAGGGCATTGGTCCCGGTTCGTGACTCCAACCGGGACTAATGCCCCCTTTAGTCCCGGTTGGTACCACCAACGGGCGGGAAGCGGCGACCTTTGGTCCCGGTTGGAGGCACCAACCGGTACTAAAGGGTGGGCATTGGTACCGGTTGGTGCCACGAACTGGTACCAAAGGACCCTGTGCTGCCAGCGTCGGGGCCAAAGTTTAGTCCCATCTCGCTAGTTGAGAGGGGTGCGCAGTGGTTTATAAGCCCCACTGCCGCACCCCTCTCGAGCTCCTCTCCACTGTAGGCTTGCGGGCCTATTTGCTACTACTTTGCCTGATGGGCCTGTTGGGCCTACTGCGGGCCTGAATCCTGGCCCATGGTAGGGTTTCTAGTCGTATTCAGGTCGTGGGGGCCCAGTAGGAGGCAATTTTTTTTGTTTTCTTTCTTGCTTTATTTATTTTATTTTGTTTCTACTTACAACAAAATACTTATTGTTGCTATTTTTAATTATTTTTTAGTTTTTTTGTTTTGTTTTCTGCATTATTTATTTTCTTTTGTTTTTTGCTGTATTTTTTAATTCTTTTTGCTTTTAGTTTTAGAAAAATTATAAACTTTCTGTTAGTGCCATTAGTTTTCAAATTTGAAAACACTTTTTTGTTTTTTGTTTTCTTTCTTGCTTTATTTATTTTATTTTGTTTCTACTTACAACAAAATACTTATTGTTGCTATTTTTAATTATTACGAGGGCCGAACCATAAGACATTAAAGCATTTCAAATGAACTATGAAAAAGTTGAAAGTTGGCATGGTATCATACATTCACCCACATAGCATGTGCTTGTACAAAACGAACAATGGTATCATACTCGTGTGTTACAAAGTTGGCATGGTATCATCATAATAGTTGTGGGAGAAAGTCTTCACTTTTTCTTCGCTTGTGTCATTTGCTTATTGTGCCGTAACCATGGATAATCTTCATCGCTTATCAGGATGCTGGGGGTCAGCCTTGACTTTGAAGGGAGGAATTTCATGAAAATTTTCATAATCTTCAGATATGTCTGTCTTGCCCTCCACTCCCACGATGTCCCTTTTTCCTGAAAGAACTATGTGGCGCTTTGGCTCATCGTATGATGTATTCGCTTCCTTATCTTTTCTTTTTCTCGGTCTGGTAGACATGTCCTTCACATAGATAACCTGTGCCACATCATTGGCTAGGACGAACGTTTCGTCAGTGTATCCAAGATTTTTCAGATCCACTGTTGTCATTCCGTACTGTGGGTCTATACCCCGCCTCCTGACAGATTGACCCATTTGCACTTAAGCAAAGGGACCTTAAAATCATGTCCGTAGTCAAGTTCCCATATGTCCACTATGTAACCATAATATGTGTCCTTTCCCCTCTTGGTTGTTGCATCAAAGCGGACACCGCTGTTTTGGTTGGTGCTCTTTTGATCTTGGTCAATCGTGTAAAATGTATTTCCATTTATCTCGTATCCTTTCCAAATCGTAACAGTCGAAGATGGTCCCCTGGACAACAAGTACAGCTCATCACAAACAGTGTTGTCACCTCTGAGACGTGCTTCCAACCAACTGCTGAAAGTCCTGATGTGTTCACATGTAATCCAGTCGTCGCACTGCTTCGGGTGTTTGGAGCGCAGACTGTTCTTGTGTTCACCGACATACGAGGTCACCAAGGTAGAGTTCTGTAGAACTGTGTAGCGTGCTTGAGATCAAGAATATCCGTCCCTGCATATTATTGAGTCCCTTCCAAGCGTGCCTTTTCCAGTCAGTCTCCCCTCATACCGTGATTGAGGGAGACCTATCTTCTTAAGGCCAGGAATGAAGTCAACACAAAACCCGATGACATCCTCTGTTTGATGGCCCATGGAGATGCTTCCTTCTGGCCTAGCGCGGTTACGGACATATTTCTTTAGGACTCCCATGAACCTCTCAAAGGGGTACATATTGTGTAGAAATACGGGGCCCAGAATGACAATCTCGTCAACTAGATGAACTAGGACGTGCGTCATGATATTGAAGAAGGATGGTGGGAACACCAGCTCGAAACTGACAAGACATTGCACCACATCACTCCTTAGCCTTGGTATGATTTCTGGATCGATCACCTTTTGAGAGATTGCATTGAGGAATGCACATAGCTTCACAATGGCTAATCGGACGTTTTCCGGTAGAAGCCCCCTTAATGCAACCGGAAGCAGTTGCGTCATAATCACGTGGCAGTCATGAGACTTTAGGTTCTGAAACTTTTTCTCTGACATATTCATTATTCCTTTTATATTCGACGAGAAGCCAGTCGGGACCTTCATACTAAGCAGGCATTCAAAGAAGATTTCCTTCTCTTCTTTGGTAAGAGCATAGCTGGCAGGACCTTGATACTGCTTTGGAGGCATGCCGTCTTTTTCGTGCGAATGTTGTAGGTCCTCCCGTGCCTCAGCTCTATCTTTTGTCTTCCCATACACGCCCAAGAAGCCTAGCGGTTCACGCAAAGGTTCTTCGTCACGTGCATCACGTCGATCGAAGAGCGGATCTCTAGGTCTTTCCAGTAGGGTAGGTCCCAAAATATGGATTTCTTCTTCCACATGGGTGCATGTCCCCCAGCGTCACTCGGAACAACTAGTCCGCCAGGACCCTTTCCAAAGATCACTTGTAAATCATTGACCATAGCAAGTACGTGATCACCGGTACGCATGGCGGGCTTCCTCCGGTGATCTTCCTCGCCTTTGAAATGCTTGCCTTTCTTTTGACATTGATGGTTGGTCGAAAGAAATCGACGATGGCCCAGGTACACATTCTTCCTGCAGCTTCCCAGGTATATACAATCGGTGTCAAGTAAACAGTGCATGCATGCATGGTGTCCCTTGTTTGTCTGTCCTGAAAGGTTACTGAGAGCGGGCCAATCATTGATGGTCACGACAACAACGCCTTTAGGTGAAATTCCTCCTGTTGGTGCTCATCCCACGTACGTACACCGTTTCCATTCCACAGCTGTAAAAGTTCTTCAACTAATGGCCTTAGGTACACATCAATGTCGTTGCCGGGTTGCTTAGGGCCTTGGATGAGAACTGGCATCATAATGAACTTCCGCTTCATGCACATCCAAGGAGGAAGGTTATACATACATAGAGTCACGGGCCAGGTGCTGTGATTGCTGCTTTGCTCCCCGAAAGGATTAATGCCATCCGCACTTAAAGCAAACCATACGTTCCTTGGGTCACTTGCAAACTCATCCAAGTACTTTCTCTCGATTTTTCTCCACTGTGACCCGTCAGCGGGTGCTCTCAACTTCCCGTATTTCTTACGGTCCTCACTGTGCCATCGCATCAACTTGACATGCTCTCCGTTTCTGAACAGACGTTTCAACCGTGGTATTATAGGAGCATACCACATCACCTTCGCAGGAACCCTCTTCCTGGGGGCTCGCCGTCAACATCACCAGGGTCATCTCGTCTGATCTTATACCGTAATGCACCGCATACCGGGCATGCGTTCAGATCCTTGTACGCACCGCGGTAGAGGATGCAGTCATTAGGGCATGCATGTATCTTCTGCACCTCCAATCCTAGAGGGCATACGACCTTCTTTGCTGCGTATGTACTGTCGGGCAATTCGTTATCCTTTGGAAGCTTCTTCTTCAATATTTTCAGTAGCTTCTCAAATCCTTTGTCAGGCACATCATTCTCTTCCTTCCACTGCATCAATTCCAGTATGGTACCGAGCTTTGTGTTGCCATCTTCGCAATTGGGGTACAACCCTTTTTTGTGGTCCTCTAACATGCGATCAAACTTCAGCTTCTCCTTTTGACTTTCGCATTGCGTCCTTGCATCGACAATGACCCGGCGGAGATCATCATCATCGGGCACATCGTCTGGTTCCTCTTGATCTTCAGCAGCTTCGCCTGTTGCAGCATCATCGTGCACATCGTCTGGTTCCTCTTGATCTTCAGTAGCATCACCGTATTCAGGGGGCACATAGTTGTCATTGTACTTTTCTTCTTCGCCATCTTCCATCATAACCCCTATTTCTCCGTGCCTCGTCCAAACATTATAGTGTGGGATGAAACCCTTGTAAAGAAGGTGGGTGTGAAGGATTTTCCGGTCAGAGTAAGACTTTGTATTCCCACATATAGGGCATGGACAACACATAAAACCATTCTTCTTGTTTGCCTCAGCCACTTCAAGAAATTCATGCACACCCTTAATGTACTCGGAGGTGTGTCTTGAACCATACATCCATTGCCGGTTCATCTGCGTGCATTATATATAATTAAGTGTGTCAAAATCATTACAGAACATCATGAATAGATAATTAAGTGACCAAATTAATAGAAGTTCATCATCACATTAAAACCAAAGTACATACATAGTTCTCATCTAACAACATAAAGCTCTGCAGAGCATCTAAATTAATTAAACCATACATTGAAACTATGTAAAACATTTCAATGCAAAAACAAATGCGATCATAATCGCAACCAATGTAACAACTGATCCAACGGCATAATGATACCAAGCCTCGGTATGAATGGCATATTTTCTAATCTTTCTAATCTTCAAGCGCATTGCATCCATCTTGATCTTGTGATCATCCACGACATCCGCAACATGCAACTCCAATATCATCTTCTCCTCCTAAATTTTTCTAATTTTTTCCTTCAAGAAATTGTTTTCTTCTTCAACTAAATTTAACCTCTCGACAATAGGGTCGGTTGGAATTTCCGGTTCAACAACCTCCTAGATAAATAAAATCTATGTCATGTTGGTCGGCATAATTGTCATAAACAATAGATGAACCAATAGTTATGAAAAGATAATATATACCACATCCAAATCATAGACAGGACGAGGGCCGACGGGGGTGGATACCAAAACCATCGCACTATATAAGATGCAATAATAAAAGTAAGAAAATTATACAAGTATCTATATATATAAACATACAAGTAAGATTTTTTTTCCTTTTAGAAAGAAGATAAGAACAAGAGGGTCGCCATGGTGGTGCCGGCGACGAGATCGGCGTGGGCGATCGACGGCGGTGAAGACGGGGATGGGACGTGATGGACCGCTAAACCTAGACAAATATTGAGGAAAATGGAGCTTGGAGATCGAGCTTGGAGAGGAGAAAGCTTAAGTAGTGTGGCTCGGGCATTCCATCGAACACCTCGTGTTCATAGGAGGTGAGCTAGAGCACCACAAAGCTCTCTCCTCGCCGGCCACGAAAAATCGAGCACTGAGAGTGCTCTGCTCGCGGGTGTATATATAGGCAATTAATTGGTCCCGGTTCGTGGCTTGAACCGGGACTAAAGGGAAGCCTTTGGTCCCGGTTCAGGCCACCAACCGGGACCAATGGTGGTGGGCCAGGACCAAGGCACATTGGTCCCGGTTCATCCCACCAACTGGGACCAAAAGGTCCAGACGAACCGGGACCAATGGCCCACGTGGCCCGGCCGGCCCCCGGGGCTCATGAACCGGGTCCAATGCCCCCATTGGTCCTGGTTCTGGATTGAACCGAGACTAATGGGCTGTCCCGGCCTGGACCAATACCCCCTTTTCTACTAGTGGAGACACCTCTAATGTAATCTTTGTCCAAAGGAAGGAGGACTTTCACAGAAAAACAAAAGCTGTATGCCAAAAAGAGCCAATGTGCATTTAGGTTCAAAAGGATCAATAGCGACGAAGTTCAAGTTTCTTCTCTTCAAGAGAATAGAGCATAATTGTAGGATTATATGGATATCAGTGCTTTTATTCAATTCCCGAGGCACTCTTCAACGATTGAGGAGATTCCCGAGGGAGTCTTAGTGCTATCGGCAGGGTCACCAGCCTACTATGTCCCTTATTCTGGCTTAGCCGTGCTTAAACAGAAGAGGCTTCGTTAGCATCCTTTCTATCAGCTGGTGTTGTTCTTTGCTACCAACAATTCTTTAAGTACGCGGTGAAGTAAATAATAGTGCACTTGCTGACAGTAGAACCCCCAAGTAATATCACAGTATAGGCCGATATTTTTGTGCAATGTCATTTACAAGCTATGCTCCAAAGTCTTCGCAAATAGGCTGAGAGAAGTACTGGATGAGATCATTTCCGAGGACTTATTAAATAGGGGTGCTTTTTCTATGAATATAATCAATTCCATAATGCTATCCGCTTTGACGAAGCAAATCAGATGAGGGGCGATCTACACCTCGAAAAGGAGAAGAAGTGGTTCTCAATACTAAGCAAAAAGTCACTTTCGATGCAGAATGTAGGAAACCAAGGAAGCAGGCATTGGCAAAGAGTGAATCTTTATCCGTTCCTATAATGGCTCAATCCGATCCAACAACGGTACTTCCAAAGGCTCCTCGGCTAAGAAAAATAATAGTTGTATTGTCAAGGCATGAAAGGGATTTTCTAATGCTATCCGAAGACAAATTGTTGGACAGTTCAGGCTATGGTAGAAGACATGATGCCATTTCTCTTATCGATACAGGAAAATGAGCTATTAGTAGAAACTACCTAGAATTGTCGTGAACCATCCGAGAGTAACCGCGCACCCGAGGTGTTCAAAGCCCCTTAGCAATGGGAATGGAATACTTTATTAATAGAGCGTTTGTGAAAGGAATATCCTGAAATGATGTATCATCGAAATGGTTCATTTCAAAATGTTACCGCATCACCGGTAGGATTTCCAGCTTTTTCAATGGTAGGTTTAGGAATTTTTCTAGCAAAGGAAAGGACCAAGGAAGGAATTTGTAGCCCAGAACCTTAAGCAGGAGCTCATAACGTATACGAATGGAAATATTCCAGCTATTTTTTCCTTCCCCAATAGTAAGTATCGGAAAAAGGACTCCTTCTCGAAAGAGATAGGCAGTCATCGCATTATCTACTTGATTATGATATGGATTGGGATCCAACAGATAATGCAAATCGAAAAATCAAGCCCGCCTATAAATGAAATAAATGAAAGTGAAAGTTCAGTACGAACTGGTAGAGCGAGAGCAGGTAGTTTAGAAGGAAAATAAAAAGGGCGCCTACTCAGTGGTAAGTTAGGTCATTCCTTTCTGGCTATCAGAAAAGAGTATGATCGAGGGTCCCATAAGGCAAAGGGAAGGTGCTCCCCCGACCTACTACCCTCGAAGAGATTCCTATGGTTTTCTTTTTAAAAATAATACATAGGTGGGAAAGTGGTATGAATATGGGGTTTGAAGTCGCCTAAAAGAACCTTTCTCATTCGCAAAGCTAAACGAAGTAGAGAAAAGGGAGTCATCCCATTGGCCAGACTGAGCATCAAGCCAGCCAAGAAGTCAAAGCGAAGAAGGAGTGACTCGCATGAGTCAACATTACTACTCAGGTCCGGTATATATATATATATCTCAAATTCAAATATAGAATTGTTAATGTTATGATTTCGGTATTGTTGAAACTAGCTTTCACATGAATAACCCCTTTTGTTATTCTACGTGCACTCTTCCGTAAACTAAAACGGGCATTCCTACGCAAACTAATAGGCACTTTCTTACATGAACCTATTTTTGGTATAGCTTTGCTAATCTTTGATGGCCATCTGTACTTGTGAAAAGAGATAGAGCCGTATCGTGCATCACTGCTTACCTGTGATCTAGATCTGCATCCTGATAAGGTGCATCCCGTTAAATGATCTTATGTAAAACTTATCACCACAGATAATAAACAGGGCAGAGTTTTGAAAAGTACAAGTCGATCTTTCACCTCAGCTTATGGTGGTGAGTTTACCTATTTAGGAATTTCTATATGTCATCATACCTTTTAGGATCATAACCATCCTCATCTTGTAAAGTTTCTATGGCAAAAACTGTAGGTGGGTGACCCTGATGATTGCACCAAGACTGGTATCATAGTCCCTCGGTAATCAAAATCATAGAGGATAAAGTTGCTAATGTATCTGCAAAAGAAGAGCTATAGGAAGTAGCAAGGAATCCCACATAAACCATAAGCTAGAATACTGGTATCAAGAGATATTATTACAGGTACAACCCTATTTTCGTCACTGTATAGAGGCATTCGAGGTTTCATAGACAAAGGTTAGATAGATGGAAAAAGCTAGGTTAGATAGTAAGAACTTGGTAATTGAGGGTTGGCCAAAGCAGGATCTATGGTTCGGTTGCTTTTCTTCTCCTGATTTTCTGATCCAAATCCTATTTCATTGATTTTCTGACTGGAATTCCAGAAGGAAAACTAGGAGAAATTGACTTGAAATGATTATCCCATTTCTTGCTTTCCCAACCGGAACGGCAAACTAGTAGGAAAGGATCTGTTATTTTGGAGTTCTGTCCCAACCTTCATTCAATCATCAGGGCTCCCCTTCGGCTTGAAGAAGACCACTTTCCCTTTCTTTTCTTCCCTGGCACCCAGCATAAGTTATAGGGCGCCCTGAGGGTAGACCCGACAATTTGTCAATCTATACACAACATAAGTTATAGGTCGGCTAGGTCAATCAGTTGAGGGAAGGCCGAAGTAGTTCTGGTTTCGTAAATGAAGGCAGATAAGCTATGCTGTCCTATAATCATCTCCCCTGAAGGGTTGTTAGATTACCAAGTCCACAAGGAATGGGATAGGACCTTTAAATCAATGCAAGTAAGGGCTGATTAACCTAAAGAAAAGAGTGCATGCATCAGAAAACACTTTTATTTGATTCTAATTCTTGTATCAATAAGATCATATCGGGATCCATCTATGAAAGACCTCTATTGCATCAATAAAACAAACCCCTATATATATCCCTTTTTGGTATAGAAAGTTACAGCCAATTCCAATAGCTTGTGATAGAGTCAAGGGTGAGATTACCCTAGAATTTCAGCTCACACTTTCGGAAAGCTCGATAGTATCGTATTCCACTCATATGTTCTCCTTATGTAATAGAATACCTTTTACCGTTCATCAAGTGAACGTAGCCCTTTCGTAGCCTATGCCCCTTTATTCTTAAGTGGGGGAATCCCCTGAAAGCCGGTGATCGAGTGAGTTTTTTTCCAAGAAGCCAGTTCTTTAGGGCTTAAATGCACCGCTTGTCGGCTATGAAAAGTATACCTTTCCTTTCCCACCTGTTTTAGGTGCCTTCTTTAGGCTCTTTCCTAAGGAAGCAAGAGGAAGAGTGAGTGTCGACAGGCAAAGAATGGCTTGAGTGAAAGCTGGAGTGGCACAAGACAGATTGAAAGCAAAGGGAATAGCTCATATGGAAAGAAACATATATAGTCAATGAAATTCTAAAGATAGACGTAATAAGCGATATGATAAAAGATTCAGAATGAATGAATAGAATCTAATAACATCGGGTTCCCGTGAAAAAATGGGATTGGGGGAGTAGTTCCCCTCTAGCCAATCCTAAAAGTTCTTCTGCCTTCGATCCCGTGGTAAGCCTTTCAAGTTTCCAGCCAGTAGACAAGAAATTTAGTAAGTAATAGAAACGGGAAATCTCAATCAGTACTTCTTTTTTGGAAAGCGAGGTTGAGTTATATGAAACTAAGGCAAGAAGACGAAAAGACGTTCACGTTACCAATTCCATCTCGTCTGATCTTTTATTGGTTTTGTTTTTTCTCTCGTGCCCTTTTGGGCGGTACAAAGAACTGATGTAGGGGTTTCCGCTCCTTAGTTCATCTCTTGGTAGAACAAGGCACCTATGCGGTGGGTTTGGCTCCCACAGGAGCGTACATTTCCAATCGATTTGGTACTTTTCTTGATTCAAAGTTCTTGCTGTCCATTACGGATTCTTTAGCAATGTAAAGCCATCAAGCAGTAGACCAACAAGGGTTTTTTTCTGTCTCGGTATTCGTTCTTGAATCAGTGACTGAGAGTAAGGGCTAGTGATCCATCTAATCACTAAAGGTGGGGCATCTTTCTTTTCGTAGTAAGCAACTCTATTGAGAATCTAGTTTCTTGATCGAAGTAAAGAAGAATTGTAGTTCCTCTTTAGGCGAGCTACTTCATTCCTATTTTCCTATTATGAACAGGAGAAGGTTGTAATGAACCCAAAATACTTCGCTAAGGTTCAACCGTTTCGCTACGGTTTTCTTCCAATTTCTTCTAAGGAATTCTGATCAATAGAAAAAAATCTAAGCGAAGGCACCTTTCTTTGTATGGAAAAAGGAAGAAGATGCTGCTTCGGCTTCCATTTCTAGCTCCGCTTGAGCTGCTTCGTCTGTTTCTCTTGATGTGGGTGTCGGTCTTTTGAGATCTCTTCTCTCACTTTTGGAGCACAGTTGGTCCTCAATTTGAAAACCGACAAAGGTGACTTCTTCCTTATTCACGCCTCGATGCACCTCTTTTTGTGTTCAATCTCGTCTGAGAACAGTGCATCGATACAACAGAGTTCTTATTCTTACCCATCAAAAGATTGGGAAAGGTCATTCTAGGCTCTTTATCAGATGTCTCATTCCATCCTTTACCTTGTGCCATGCATGATTCCTAGATCGATTGAATGATCAATTCGAACTTTAGGAACGTAGTCCCTTTGGCCACACAGGAAAATGTTCATTGTTTTATTTGAAGTAGTGAAACTAATCAAAACCAAGCGAAGCAATAGAGATACAAGTAGTGATTATTATTAAAAGATTGGAATGCTATTAAGCATAACGAGACGCTAGTTCATGTTGGCATCTTTCAACCTTTCGGATAACTTCTCTCCATACTAACCAAGAAGAGCAGGGTGGTTTTACTACTATTAGCGAGTAGTTCCCTCTCCATTTTGCAATACAAATATAAGATCACTATTTTTACGAGTGGTGAAAGCAAAAGCAATAGTCGCGTACTGGAATCCCAGTAAAGAAGAGTGATTTTCGTCAGAAAGAACAAAAGCTGGAGGAATGCGATCCAAAAAAAACCGGAAACATTGCACTTTTTTTGTTTGCATGTAGTTGAAGAGGGAATCCACTACCAAAAGAGAAAGAGTTCAGCTGCCCCAATTTCTTGAAGGGTGAGAAGAAAATAATAAGTCCCTTGAGCAGTGAGGAGCACAACAATTTGTGCTCTGAGCGATAGAGGTCAGAGGTGCTACTAAAAGGGGGCAATGAGATAACAACTTGAAACAATAGGAGAGAAGTGGTAGCTTCATGTCGGGGCGAACTGAAACATCTTAGCCGTAAAAAACCTTCCCTTTTCAAGTCCTTGCTATCCCTCTCTCTCTACCCAACTATCTATAATGGGGTAGAGAAGCATAAGAAAAGTAGGCGCACGAATATCTATTAATTAAAAGTTTTCAAGACTTCATTCTCTTTTTAGTTTTCACTCTGGGTCCGGTACAGGTTGACGCGGAGGATAGGGATGGGAAAAGAAGCCCTAGCTTTGGGAAAGACCAGATCATAATATGAATTTCAGGGCATACTTAGTAGATGCAGATCTAGGTACTCTTTCTTACCTAGATGGATCTTTGTTGCTTTGCTCAGAAAGTAATCGTTCGTTGTCACGAAAGCACGACGGTTATCTTGGTGTTGCGCGGCGATTTCGCGCGCCAACATGTCCTTCAATCAATAGGGTACACATTTCATCCTTTTTCTTATCTTGACCTTTTTGAACTTATACCTTATTTGAACCTGCTGATCGTGCAGACTCAGCACATGCTCTATGATTGTTGTGCATGTTCTTATTGTTTGCCGGACTGCTTAGCAAAGATATACTATTAGGAGGCAACAATTCATACGAACACATCCTGCTCTGCTGCAGCAATCTAATAATTTAACTTATTCAGGTATTTTCTCTAGTTCAGATGACTCTTTAGTGGTACTTCTTGTTGTATTCACTGAACCAGTTCTCTTTCTTACAAGGGAAGCATGTAGTTCACCTTCTCTTTTCCCCCTTTTATATGTGTTACAGTGTTGATTCCTTTGGTAATTTGCTGA
>NC_041387.1:664701613-664709244 GCF_002162155.2 Triticum dicoccoides | reverse complement strand
AGCAAGTGTAGCGTAAGTATTTCCCTCAGTTTTTGAGAACCAAGGTACCAATCCAGTAGGAGGATCCTCAAAAGTCCCACGCGCCTAAACAAACAAACTGAGAACTCACAACCAACGCAATAAAGGGGTTGTCAATCCCTTCACGGCCACTTGCGAAAGTGAGATCTGATAGAGATAGTATGATAAGATAAATATATTTTTGGTATTTTTATAATACAGATGCAAGAAAGTAAAGATGCAAATAAAAGTAGATTGAAAGCAAATATGATAAGAGATAGACCCGGGGGCCATAGGTTTCACTAGAGGCTTCTCCCGAGAGCATAAGTATTACGGTGGGTGAACAAATTACTGCCGAGCAATTGATAGAAAAGCGTATAGTTATGAGATTATCTAGGCACGATCATGTATATAGGCATCACGTCCATAACAAGTAGACCGACTCCTGCCTGCATCTACTACTATTACTCCACACATCGACCGCTATCCAGCATGCATCTAGAGTATTAAGTTCATCAGAACAGAGTAACGCATTAAGCAAGATGACATGATGTAGAGGGATAAACTCATGCAATATGATATAAACCCCATCTTGTTATCCTCGATGGCAACAATACAATACGTGTCTTGCAACCCTTTCTGTCACTGGGTAAGAACACCGCAAGATTGAACCCAAAGCTAAGCACTTCTCCCATGGCAAGAAAGATCAATCTAGTAGGCCAAACCAAACCGATAATTCGAAGAGACTTGCAAAGATAACTCAATCATACATAAAAGAATTCAGAGAAGATTCAATTAATATCCATAGATAAATCTGATCATAAACCCACAATTCATCGGATCTCGACAAACACACCGCAAAAAGAGATTACATCGAATAGATCTCCACAAGAGAGGGGGAGAACATTGTATTGAGATCCAAAAAGAGAGAAGAAGCCATCTAGCTAATAACTATGGACCCGTAGGTCTATGGTAAACTACTCACAACTCATAGGAGGGGCAAGGATGTTGATGTAGAGGCCCTCCGTGGTTGATTCCCCCTCCGGCAGAGTGCCAGCGAAGGCTCCAAGATGGGATCTCGCGGATACAGAAGGTTATGGTGGTAGAAATTGTGTTTCGTGGTGCCCCTGGATGTTTTCGGGGTCCGCAGGTATATATAGGAGGAAGAGGTACGTCGGTGGACGCCCGAGGGGCCCACGAGACAGGGGGCGTGCCCTACAGGGGGGCGCCCTCCTATCTCGTGGAGGCTCCGATTGTTTCTTGACTTGCACTCCACGCTCTCCGGATCTTGTTCATTTCAAAAATCACGTTCCCGAAGGTTTCATTCCGTTTGGACTCGGTTTGATATTCCTTTTCTTCGAAATACTGAAATAGGCAAATAAACAACAATATGGGCTGGGCCTCCGGTTAGTAGGTTAGTCCCAAAAATGATAAAGATGTATAAAATAATGCCCATAAACATCCAAAACAGGTAATATAATAGCATGGAACAAACAAAAATTATAGATATGTTGGAGACGTATCAAGCATCCCCAAGCTTAATTCCTACTCGTCCTCGAGTAGGTAAATGATAAAAAGAGAATTTTTGATGTGGAATGCTATCTAGCATAAATCTTAATATAATTTTATTTATTGTGGCAAGAATGTTCAGATCCAAATGATTCAAAATAAAAGTTCATATTGATAAAATAAATAGTAACACTTCAAGCATACTAATCAAAGTAATCATGTCTTCTCAAAATAACATAGCAAAAGAAAGTTCATCCCTACAAAATCATATAGTTAGGCTATGCTTCATTTTCGTCACACAAAGATGTTCCCAACTTCTATACCCCCGATGACAAGCCAAGCAATTGTGTCATACAATAATCTCAAACTTTTTCAACCTTCACGCAATACATGAGCGTGAGCCATGGATATAGCACTATGCGTGGAATAGAATATGATGATGGGGATTGTGTGGAGAAGACAAAAAGGAGAGAGTCTCACATTGACGAGGATAATCAACGGGATATGGAGATGCCCATTAATTGATGTCAACATGAGGATTAGGGATTGCCATGCAACGGATGCACTAGAGCTATAAATGAATGCTCAACAAAAGAAAACTAGTGGGTGTGCATCCAACTTGCTTGCTCACGAAGACCTAGGGCATTTGAGGAAGCCCATCGTAGGAATAAACAAGCCAAGTTCTATAATGAAAAATTCCCACTAGTATGAAAAAGATAACTTATGAGACTCACTATATGAAAAACATGGTGCTACTTTGAAGCACAATATATGAGACTCACTACATGAAGAACAAGGTGCTACTTTGAAGCACAAGTGTGGAAAAAGATATAGTAGCATTGCCCTTTTTATTTTTTTTATTTTTATTTTTTTTCTTTTTCTTCTTTTTGGGCCTTTTTTTGGCCTTTATTCTTTTTTTTCTTTGGGCAATGCTCTAAAAATGATGATCATCACACTTCTATTGATTACAACATATGAATTACAACTTGAAACTAGAACAAGATATGACTCTATATGAATGCCTCCGGCGGTGTGCCGGGATGGTGCAATGAATCAAGAGTGACATGTATGAAAAATAATTCATGGTGGCTTTGCCACAAATACGATGTCAACTACATGATCATGCAATGGCAATATGACAAAAGTAATGTATGTCATGATGATGATAAACGGAATGGTGGAAAGTTGCATGGCAATATATCTCGGAATGGCTATGGAAACACCATAAATAGGTAGGTATGGTGGCTGTTTTGAGGAAGATATAAGGAGGTTTATGTGTGATAGAGCGTATCGTATCACGGGGTTTGGATGCACCGGCGAAGTTTGCACTAACTCTCAAGGTGAGAAAGGGCAATGCACGATACCGAAGAGGCTAGCAATGGTGGAAAGGTAAAAGTGCGTATAATCCATGGACTCAACATTAGTCAAAAGAACTCATATACTTATTGCAAAAATTTAGAAGTCATCAAAAACCAAGTACTACACGCATGCTCCTAGGGGGATAGATTGGTAGGAAAAGACCATCGCTCGTCCCCGACCGCCACTCATAAGGATGCACAAGCCAGGTACACTTCATGTTTCAAATTTGTTACACAACTTTAACCATACGTGCATGCTACGGGACTTGCTAACTTCAACACAAGCATTCTTTAAATTCATAATCACCCAACTAGCATCAGAAAACACTTTTATTTGATTCTAATTCTTGTATCAATAAGATCATATTGGGATCCATCTATGAAAGACCTCTATTGCATCAATAAAACAAACCCCTATATATCCCTTTTTGGTATAGAAAGTTACAGCCAATTCCAATAGCTTGTGATAGAGTCAAGGGTGCGATTACCCTAGAATTTCAGTCACACTTTCGGAAAGCTTGATAGTATCGTATTCCACTCATATGTTCTCCTTATGTAATAGAATACCTTTTACCGTTCATCAAGTGAACGTAGCCCTTTCGTAGCCTATGCCCCTTTATTCTTAAGTGGGGGAATCCCCTGAAAGCCGGTGATCGAGTGAGTTTTTTTTTCCAAGAAGCCAGTTCTTTAGGGCTTAAATGCACCGCTTGTCGGCTATGAAAAGTATACCTTTCCTTTCCCACCTGTTTTAGGTGCCTTCTTTAGTCTCTTTCCTAAGGAAGCAAGAGGAAGAGTGAGTGTCGACAGGCAAAGAATGGCTTGAGTGAAAGCTGGAGTGGCACAAGACAGATTGAAAGCAAAGGGAATAGCTCATATGGAAAGAAACATATATAGTCAATGAAATTCTAAAGATAGACGTAATAAGCGATATGATAAAAGATTCAGAATGAATGAATAGAATCTAATAACATCGGGTTCCCGTGAAAAAATGGGATTGGGGGAGTAGTTCCCGTCTAGCCAATCCTAAAAGTTCTTCTGCCTTCGATCCCGTGGTAAGCCTTTCAAGTTTCCAGCCAGTAGACAAGAAATTTAGTAAGTAATAGAAACGGGAAATCTCAATCAGCACTTCTTTTTTGGAAAGCGAGGTTGAGTTATATGAAACTAAGGCAAGAAGACGAAAAGACGTTCACGTTACCAATTCCATCTCGTCTGATCTTTTATTGGTTTTGTTTTTTCTCTCGTGCCCTTTTGGGCGGTACAAAGAACTGATGTAGGGGTTTCCGCTCCTTAGTTCATCTCTTGGTAGAACAAGGCACCTATGCGGTGGGTTTGGCTCCCACAGGAGCGTACATTTCCAATCGATTTGGTACTTTTCTTGATTCAAAGTTCTTGCTGTCCATTACGGATTCTTTAGCAATGTAAAGCCATCAAGCAGTAGACCAGCAAGGGTTTTTTTCTGTCTCGGTATTCGTTCTTGAATCAGTGACTGAGAGTAAGGGCTAGTGATCCATCTAATCACTAAAGGTGGGGCATCTTTCTTTTCGTAGTAAGCAACTCTATTGAGAATCTAGTTTCTTGATCGAAGTAAAGAAGAATTGTAGTTCCTCTTTAGGCGAGCTACTTCATTCCTATTTTCCTATTATGAACAGGAGAAGGTTGTAATGAACCCAAAATACTTCGCTAAGGTTCAACCGTTTCGCTACGGTTTTCTTCCAATTTCTTCTAAGGAATTCTGATCAATAGAAAAAAATCTAAGCGAAGGCACCTTTCTTTGTATGGAAAAAGGAAGAAGATGCTGCTTCGGCTTCCATTTCTAGCTCCGCTTGAGCTGCTTCGTCTGTTTCTCTTGATGTGGGTGTCGGTCTTTTGAGATCTCTTCTCTCACTTTTGGAGCACAGTTGGTCCTCAATTTGAAAACCGACAAAGGTGACTTCTTCCTTATTCACGCCTCGATGCACCTCTTTTTGTGTTCAATCTCGTCTGAGAACAGTGCATCGATACAGCAGAGTTCTTATTCTTACCCATCAAAAGATTGGGAAAGGTCATTCTAGGCTCTTTATCAGATGTCTCATTCCATCCTTTACCTTGTGCCATGCATGATTCCTAGATCGATTGAATGATCAATTCGAACTTTAGGAATGTAGTCCCTTTGGCCACACAGGAAAATGTTCATTGTTTTATTTGAAGTAGTGAAACTAATCAAAACCAAGCGAAGCAATAGAGATACAAGTAGTGATTATTATTAAAAGATTGGAATGCTATTAAGCATAACGAGACGCTAGTTCATGTTGGCATCTTTCAACCTTTCGGATAACTTCTCTCCATACTAACCAAGAAGAGCAGGGTGGTTTTACTACTATTAGCGAGTAGTTCCCTCTCCATTTTGCAATACAAATATAAGATCACTATTTTTACGAGTGGTGAAAGCAAAAGCAATAGTCGCGTACTGGAATCCCAGTAAAGAAGAGTGATTTTCGTCAGAAAGAACAAAAGCTGGAGGAATGCGATCCAAAAAAAACCGGAAACATTGCACTTTTTTTGTTTGCATGTAGTTGAAGAGGGAATCCACTACCAAAAGAGAAAGAGTTCAGCTGCCCCAATTTCTTGAAGGGTGAGAAGAAAATAATAAGTCCCTTGAGCAGTGAGGAGCACAACAATTTGTGCTCTGAGCGATAGAGGTCAGAGGTGCTACTAAAAGGGGGCAATGAGATAACAACTTGAAACAATAGGAGAGAAGTGGTAGCTTCATGTCGGGGCGAACTGAAACATCTTAGCCGTAAAAAACCTTCCCTTTTCAAGTCCTTGCTATCCCTCTCTCTCTACCCAACTATCTATAATGGGGTAGAGAAGCATAAGAAAAGTAGGCGCACGAATATCTATTAATTAAAAGTTTTCAAGACTTCATTCTCTTTTTAGTTTTCACTCTGGGTCCGGTACAGGTTGACGCGGAGGATAGGGATGGGAAAAGAAGCCCTAGCTTTGGGAAAGACCAGATCATAATATGAATTTCAGGGCATACTTAGTAGATGCAGATCTAGGTACTCTTTCTTACCTAGATGGATCTTTGTTGCTTTGCTCAGAAAGTAATCGTTCGTTGTCACGAAAGCACGACGGTTATCTTGGTGTTGCGCGGCGATTTCGCGCGCCAACATGTCCTTCAATCAATAGGGTACACATTTCATCCTTTTTCTTATCTTGACCTTTTTGAACTTATACCTTATTTGAACCTGCTGATCGTGCAGACTCAGCACATGCTCTATGATTGTTGTGCATGTTCTTATTGTTTGCCGGACTGCTTAGCAAAGATATACTATTAGGAGGCAACAATTCATACGAACACATCCTGCTCTGCTGCAGCAATCTAATAATTTAACTTATTCAGGTATTTTCTCTAGTTCAGATGACTCTTTAGTGGTACTTCTTGTTGTATTCACTGAACCAGTTCTCTTTCTTACAAGGGAAGCATGTAGTTCACCTTCTCTTTTCCCCCTTTTATATGTGTTACAGTGTTGATTCCTTTGGTAATTTGCTGATAATCCTCTGATTTCTCTTCTATATGTCGGTCTACTCAACAGTTACATTCCATCTCCCTTGGATTCGGCCATCTAGATCTTAAGTAGTTATGGGTTCATCAAGATCTTGAAGTGGTGATTGGTTGACCACTGGAGCAATCTGCTTACGTGAGATCATTAATTCGATTCTTGTTACCGATTGTTTATTTCTTGCTTTAAGGTTGGTTTGAAAGGTAATATTTGTACTGGATTCCAAATCTTCCATCTTTCTTTCCATGGTACTACTACAATGAAATGTGTTATCATGTGACTCTATGCTACCGTGTGAAGAAATAGTTACAGTTTGTTGTCTAGAAGATGGATAACCAGACAAAGATTGAACTGCTAGAAATCTCATCATGGGTGAACTAATTGAATATCACTTGAGGTTCATACGAAGGGAATCATAGTAACTTATGGACTAAAAGAAATGATATGGAACAGAAGGACACAATGCTAAGTCAAGAGTTGATACTTCACTAGTAAAAGCTAAAATAGCAAAACGGGTACCCGCTACTGCTGAATTTATCAAACATGGATGTGGATTTTTTTCCTTTGCACCTTACCATTGGAGTTGATTAGATTGATTTATGATCAGATTACCTAGTGTAGTTTCATTTTGAATGCTTTAATAACGTTCGTACTTATGCTAGTATGTAGAAGTAATTGGCTTGTCCTATTGTTCAGAACTTCTACTCACATGCATGCTGTGCAAAGCGCACTAGAGCTATTATTGAAGTTCCATAGCTCTAACCTCCTGTAGACTATTTTATTCAGGATTTAAACATCAAAGTAATGGTATTGTCTCTGAATTTCAGTTACAAGGATATGAATTTAGTGAGCATTTTTTTAGGAATTAATTTAGTTAACTTTCCTTTTGAGGAATGAATTTAGTGAACATTGTCTACCTTTTGAACCATATTAACACATGTTGTGTATTTATTGCCAGCCAGCAAATTTTCCACACTTCAAGTGAAATTTCTTTGTAAATTGGTGGATTAAACTCATCAAGTTTGTCTGATGGCAGCCATACTGGTTTCTCTTGTTGGATCATGTGCCAAAAGATTGCAAGAAATAATTAGAGAAGAGGCGGTTCTTATTCTAGGAGTAACTAAAGGTCTTGGAGGCCTGCAACAAACAATGACTCAAATACAATGCTTTTTCAATGATGCTGAAGAAAGGAGGATAGAAGAGTCAGCAGTCAACAATTGGCTTG